>NC_091954.1:74699970-74905330 GCF_031021105.1 Erythrolamprus reginae
GCCCTGTGATGTGTTATATCATACAAAAATGCTAAAAGAGGTCTATGCCCACGTAGAGCTGAGAATTCCATACTATGACAAGACCCCGAAGAGGGAGGAACAGACAAAAGAATGGGTTGTCCCAGTGGGAGGCAATTCTCCTGCCAAAGGTTCTCATTATCAGATGTACTTATAGCTAATAATGTACTTATAACTAATAATAAAGGTTGCTTCTAAAAATATGGTTGAATAATCTCAGAAATGGTCTGGTGGGGAGGAAGTCTCTTCCTTCTCCTTTTAGTTTGGCAAATCTTTTCATCTATTGTATATTTCTCATCTGCTGGAGTAAAAAGAAAACCATGTGGATGATGGTAGCTTTAATTTACTTCTCACTGTGGAGAAGCAATTCCTACTCACTGGGAAGAGGTGAATTTTAATAAGCTTCATGGCAAAATGGTGCAACAGCCAGCCCAATAAAATGCCGTAAGTACAAAAAAAAAATACGATTTGACAGAAAATTTTCAATATGGGAAAAATATACTTATCAGTACCTACAAATATAATTGATTCCTAGTCTTCCCAACCTCTTTGTTTCACTGTGTTAAGATTATAGCTTCCAGAATTTCTAACCACATGATCACTGCTTGTAACAATCTAAATAAGTTATGAGTGGGATGAAAGAATAAAACTTCTTATAAAAGCCTGTGCAGATGCTTATTCCTTGTCTGTGTTAAAAAGAAAATGAAATGAAAGTTGGGCCAGAGGGTTTGTTCAATTAAAATAAAGAAAAAGGCAGGTAAAATGAAAATGGAAAGTTCTTTTCTTCCTTCCTTATTAATGTTTTATTCTACATCTTCAAACCATCTAGAAAAACCGTGTTGTATGAAAATGCCTTTAGTTAATAAAACCATACTAAGCTTGTTCTCTGCCCCTGGTTTTCTATTTCTCTCCTTATATTAAGGGATACATATAAAGCAGAGCTCTCCTTTGGAATGCTGATCAAAAATTAGCTTCTGCTATGACAGCCTCCAGCTCTCTCACAAGAGAGGAAATAACTGGATAAAGGTGTTTCATCTGAGGCAAGCAAATGCATCCCTTGGGTTTGCAGACTCTGAAAACAGCTGTTGTCCGTAGGGGCTGCCAAACAGCATCAGGTCACTTGGGCTTCCTTTCATTAAGATGGTAATTGAAAACCAGTCATAACAATGGAGTCAAGATAGCTGCTTTTCTTCACAGCATCCCCAGGAGGGGTATGCAAATTCCAGGGACACAGCTATAGCCACACTCAACATTTTTCATTGCATAAGCATCTGTAGATACTCAAATATGACTTAGATGAGTTTATATGTGGTTACAGCAATCAACTCTATTAAGGACTTCAATATGCAGGTGTACATGCAGGAAGGGTTTGATAAATTAGAAATCCACAGTGGAAGAAAGGGTGCTTAATTTGTCAGGTTGATTAAATGCAGAATGTCTGCCAATCCCATTAAGTAATCCAGACCAGGAAATCAACTCCATATGAAGGCTAAAATTATTTTCATCTTTCCTGACTGATTGTGTTCTACTTCATCCTCTTTCTGAACTCTCAATGAGTTAGGGAGATTTCTGCCTGGACATCTGAATATTTGGTGGAATCTGAAGTTAGATTAGAATGTAATCAGACTGGCTAACTTGGAATCCCTGAAGTGAAGGAAGCAATGGAGAACTGGCCTTCCAAAAATCCTTGGAGCCTTTATCTAGTTGCTCCCAAGAGGGTGTAGTTAGTCTGGTCAGATTCTTCTAAATAGGCAAGTAGCCATAAAGAAACTTCTCCAAACAGGTCACTGTATAATTCTGATTGTTTGTACCTGACATCTTATTGTTCTAGATTTAAAAAGAAATGTCAGCCTCTTGTTTCTAGGTAAAGTTACCTGCATATCTTTGCCAAGTTCATCTTCATTAATCCCTACAATTTTTATGACTATAATGAACATGAAATTCTTTGAAGTGTGGCCCCTTAATATAGTGAAAAAAAATGAGAAAAATATGGTACAGATTTACATGCATTGTGCATATGCAATTCTAAATATTCACCAAGTATCACCTCCTAATCACTTCTTGTCATTATTGGCACTCTGATTCCCCAGAGTGTCACTACTGTCACTCTGTTTCCAAATTTATCTGATTCCCCTGACTAGGCAGGAAGTATCTTTCATAACTTCAGGTCACATGTGGAAAGAAGGTAATGTGTGTGTACGCCAAGACCTACATACGAAAACATATGTATTTGTATGTATATGTATATCTTTCTAAACATCTATCTATCTATCTACCTACCTACCTACCTACCTATCCTATCCTATCCTATCCTATCCTATCCTATCTATCTATCTATCTATCTATCTATCTATCTATCTATCTATCTATCTATCTATCTATCTAGTCTGTCTGTCTATTGTATGGTGCCCCGAGTCTACGGAGAGGGGCGGCATACAAATCAAATAAATAAATGAATGAATGAATGAAGGAAGGAAGGAAGGAAGGAAGAAAGAAAGAAAGAAAGAAAGAAAGAAAGAAATATCTATCTATCTATCTATCTATCATCTATCTAGATTTTCACAGGTAAAGGTATGTAGGTCTTGGCATATTTGGGTCTTTTCCCATGTAAGGTTTAAATTTAAATTTCCCCTGGCTCAACTGATTAAAGGGAGTAGAGCCTGTGGCCTAGAAGTTAAAATCTCCAGCCCAGGTTCGAATCCTATAAAGGTATGACTAGCTGTCAAGAGTTAAAAATCTCGAAATAGATCTATCCTTGTCTCCCTCTATTTCTTTATCAGTTATCAGTTCTTTACAAGTTTGAAAATTTGATTTGGTGTCTTGGATGGGCCCTGGAGTGGGGATGAGAGGCAAAAGGGAACAGTGAGTTCCCTCCCATATTTGGATCTGCCGAATGACTTGGCAGAAAATATGTATGCATGTTTGTATGTATGTATGTATGTATGTATGTATGTATGTATGTATGTATGTATGTAACATATTTTTTCTGATAATGAAAAGGAACACACACACACACACATTTATTTTTATATAATACAATATATAAATGGAAAGCTTTGAAGTTGTGCCATCATGTTTTTACCACTAAGTTAAATATGGATTCTTTTCAAAAGGAAGGATGGCTTTCAAATAGAAAACATTCTCTGTGAACTAGGTATCATAGCAATACCAAATTAGTCTACCAAAGTGTATTACAGACAGTAGTAAAACCAAAACAAAACATGATGCCAGAACAGACATAATAATATAGTTGACAGTGAGAAAAAATAGAGAAGTAAGAGGTAGAGAGATTTAGTTAAAAATATATATATTTATCCTCAAATATTATGTTCTGTCAGGACGGGTCACTGATCGGAACAAAAGCCACACACACACTCAGAGGATCAAATATAAAACTATATTGCTATTAAAACATCCAGAATAAAATTGGTTAATAGTTTAGTCCATTCTGGCAGTGTTCCCAGCTTAATTGTCTCTGAGATAAGCACAAGTCCTGGGCCAGAAGCTAAACTCATTAGAGGAAATTCCTTTGAAGTGATTCTGTCCATCAACTGAACTTACTGTTTCTCCAGAATATTTTCAGAGATACCAATTTAATGAGTTAGAGCGATCTGAAAGCATAAAGGTCTCCTGGAACACTGAAGCTCACACAAGGCCATGATTGTTTCAAATATTGTTCGCCATGCCCACTTATCCCCAGTCTGTTCCTTATATAGTGACAAGACATGGCCAAGTGTTCCCTAAAGCTACTAATGCCAAGACCCCATTCTTTTCAGATACTCTTGTCTGGACATAGATCTCCTCACTCTGCCGTCTAACATGGGCTCATCCTCTAATTCATCTTCCTCCTCTGACTCAGTCCATATGCCAACTGGTCCTCAGTCTCTGACTTCACATCACTCTCACTCTCAGACTCACATGCAGGAGTGAGCTACTAGGCAGAACAGGGGGAATGCCATTATGTTGACAGAAATGGAGCACGTAGGCTCGCTCCATTGCCATCCGGCATGCATGTGCCATGCACGCGCACAGGCACGATTCTGGTAAAAATTACTAGGTTTTTTGCTTCTGCACATGCGCAGAAGCAAACAAACTGGAAAGAGAGTTAGTTTGCTGCACATGCGCAGCAGCTGAATCTCGCTGCCGTGTCTATAGCAACAGCTAAGGCTGGCAGCAAAAGCGGCCTGCCCCAGTTCTGGCCACGTGGCCTGCTTTTTGATCTCCTGGCCACAGGAGAGATACCTGCAGCACGAGAGAGCACAGAACAGGCTGCACGGACAGAGCTGGGGCCACCCGTCCTGCTCCCTGTGCCATGGCCCCTGCAGAAGGTGATCCAGGTAAGCAGGGATGAGAAGTGTGGCGTGGCGAGTGAGGACAAGCGGCAAGGCGGGGTGAGTGAGGGTGAGCGGTGAAGTGGGGGGTTGGCAGCTTTACCTTGTTTTGCCAGTTACAAGCAACTGGCAACTCTTGTTTACAATTTCTGAAGGGTGCATTCATCAGCAAGAATTGGGCATGGGCGCGTGCCAGACACATTTCGGTAGGGCAGCGATTGGTAGCCCAGCCCTACTCACATGACAAGAACACTGGCCTAGGATACCAATACACATCCATCTCCTGGTCCTCAAAATCTCTGACCAGCTGAGCCGGACATGGACCAATCACAACATATTATACAAGGTATTTATCAAATACAGAGATAAACATGGTGAAATCTTGACTTTCAAAGGAGTCTAAATAGATTTAATGTTGCATTAAATCTGTTTCTGGATGAATTGCTTCGTACTTTAGTAATCCATAAAATACTTAGACTGTTACAACTGATTTTTTTAAAAGACATGTTGGTGACAAACTAAATAACATATGGTCTACCTTTTTAAAAACTTGATGGAACCAACAAGGAATCAGTATAGGATTGAATACATATTTAACTGCATAACCTCTATTGATTTCTAGTAATGTGTGGTATATTTCCTGATTGAAAGTTGAGGATACACATAGTCTTTGAGTTATAACCATTCATTTGGCCACAATTTGAAGTTACAACAGCACTGGAAAAAATGACTTAGATAATGAGCACTTGACTTACAGCAACCTTAGAATTTGTGATCAAAATTCAGGCACTAAGCAACTGGCATGTATTTATAATGATTACAGGTCATGTGATTGCCATTTTTTACTTTCCCAGCTGGCTTCCCACAAGCAAAGTCAGTATGGGAAGTAGATTTGCTTAACAACTGCAGTGATCCACTTAACAACTGTAACAAAGAAGTTTGTAAAACCTAGACCTTAACAACCATCTTATGATCATAAGCCAAAGACTACCTACATGGAATTTTTAATTCAGAAATCAATCTGAGTGCTAGAACTGCACAGAATGCCAATGCCAATGTTCTTTCAAATATTGTCATTGTGTACATTGTTGGGAAATTCTCAACAAGGCAAGGAGATGGGATCAAGCAGGAAGTTAGGTTTGTGTTGCTGCAGAGGTCACCAATTTCCCTCCTTTAAGTTCCATGGAATCTTATCTGTTTGTCCCCTAGAGCAGTGATTTTCAACCTTTTTTGAGCCGCGGCACATTTTTTACATTTACGAAACCCTGGGGCACATGGAGCGTGTGTGTGTGTGTGTGTGTAAAAATGTTTGGACAAAAAAATTCTCTCTCTCTTCCTCCCTTTTGCTCTATTTCTCTCTCCCACTTTCTCTCCCTTCCTCTTTCTATCTCTCTCTCTCTCTCCATCCCTCTTTCTTTCTCTTCCTTCCTCTCTTTTTTGTTCTCTTTCTCTCTCCCTCCCTACATCCCTCTATGTCTTTCTCTCTCTCTCCTTCCCTCCCTCTCTTTCTCTCTCTCTCTCTTGCTTTCTTTCTCCCTCTCTTTCTCTCTCTCTCTTGCTTTCTTTCTCTCTTGTTCTCTTTCTCTCTCGCTCGCTCTTTCTCTCTCTTGCTTTCTTTCTCTCTCTCTTGCTTTCTCTCTCTCTTGATTTCTTTCTCTCTTGCTTTCTCTTTCTCTTGCTTTCTTTCTCTCTGAGCTTCGCGGCACACCTGACCATGTCTCGCGGCACACTAGTGTGCCACGGCACACTGGTTGAAAAACACTGCCCTAGAGAAGGTAAGCAGTCTAGGGAGATTCCTGTACTATAGATAGAACACAATAAAGTACTTAATTTGAGCCTTTTACATGGGGATGTGGTTGATTGGGTCTGAAAGATATATTTCATTATCAGTCTGAAAGATATATTTCATTATCCTCTATCTCTCCCTCTCTCCTCTCTTTCTCACACACACATCACTATTCTACCCTCAGTCTCCACCTTACGTTGGTCATTCATCTCAAAAATTGTTATTTTAATACATTTCTGGAAATTAGTTATTTGGATATCTTTCTTTTCAGCTTTTGTTGTTGTTATTTATAGCTTAATACAATAAAAAGTCTTCCCTATATCATAAAAACACCAATTCTCATACCCACTCTGCAAAAAAAACCCAAAAAACCCCACACCTTACACAAATACTAATGTTACAAACTTTGCTGCTCTAGTTTCTATTTTTTCTTCTTCTAATCTTCATTAGTCAGATGTAACAGTACACATATTATGTAAAACGATACTATGGTGCTACCTGGTCCTCTCTTCTGTGATGAAATTTCTGAGAACAACTGAGAAAATGGCATTCATTATTGCAAAATGTTCTGTGAAATAACTAAAACAGCAATGTTGTTCAATTTTTCTCTTACACACACACACACACACACACATATTATGTCATAGTTTTAATTGTTCAGTTTTGCATACGGTATGAACCAAAAGTGATTTACAGCACAAACCATATTTTATGATTTTTCATATAGTAAAAACCCAGATAATGTTGATTTATTCAGCCAATCATGGTTCAAAAAACAATTTCCTAGTGTGGCATGTAACTGTAGGGATGGGAAATGACTTCACATGTGATGAATCATGATAGCATCAAATAAAGGATCAAAATTACATATTGTTTATCATTTGTTTTACATCATGATACGTGTGATATAACCCTATCATTTGTAGGTGATGCCAAGATTTGAGTTTCTCTCCCGCCTTTCCTCTTTCTCTCCCCATCCCTCTCCATCCCTCTCTTTCTTTCTCTCTCTCTCATGCATATACACACACATACACACACATATACACACACAATTTAGTGCCTCTTTGAAGGAGGAATGCTCCTGTTATTATTAATGAAATGTAACAATCAAAGCAAACAGAGAACAAAGTTTGTTCTCTATTTTCCTTTCAAATTGGCAAATACCATAGGTTTTACCATACAACCATATTGTATGATAAATGACTTTTTCTGTTTTAATTGCAATAATACGTATGCGAACAACCGCTTTCAACTCAATGTATAACGTTCTAAACTTGCTTGTAAAAAATATGATTTCTGAAATAAAACTGTCAAAGTCTGGAATGACCTACCTGATTCAGTTGTCTCAGTTACAAATTTTCAGTTTCAGTCACAAAATGACGTGTGTGGACCTTACGTCATATTTAAGTGGTCAGTAGGGATAGCGTGCATAAGTGCACTAGCCTGCATATCATCCATCATTGTATTTTTTCTCCTCTTATTCTTGTTCTCATTCTTGTTCGACAAATTCCAATAAATAAATAAAATTAAATTTAAAAAATGTTGTTCTAATTATAACTGCCTACTCTATTTGGTATATTTTGTTTGTATGTGATATGCGATGGTCATGTGAAGTAGATTTTATTGTAAATATTTTATCTTACCCAGAATCTGCTTGCTTCTCTTCATTATATATATTTTTTCCTTGACTGATTATTTGGCAAAAGCTACAAAACCAAACAGCAGAAAAGATGATGGGCAATTGCAACAAAGCTTTTGCAAAGCTCACAGATGGTTTTCAGACTATTTAATTTTCCAAATGAACTGGCCTCTGTCCCTTGTATGCCTCCAGCATGAGCACAATTTCTCTAAAGCTGTGCCACTAAGGTGAGAATGTTTTCTTTTTAAAAATCAAAATAAGGAGATTAAAGTCTTCTGTAAGGTTTACAGTTCTTGGCTTCAAGCAAACTCCTCTTCATTGAAAGAGTCACGTTTTGTGAGTACCTTATCTTTCCAAATATGTTTCAGCAAACAAGTTGATCCTTATTCTTTTTAATCTACTGCTTACTAGAATCTAAGCTGGGTAAGCCTAGGCTGATTGCAAACTGGCAAACAAAGCTTACTTATGCAGTCGATATAAAGAGGACTGGAGATGTTTTGTAATCAAAATCTGCACTACGGCAATTCAAACATTATGATGGATGTATTTTGTAACCTGTATGAATTAGAAGCATCTTTGCCCTCTTATTTCTGTTTTAAAAACATTTTATACTACTAGTAGAATATATATATCCATATGTTCTTCCTTAATCAACCCCCCAGAGAAGCAAAGTCTATATAGAAGTCTGCAATGTAATGAATTCTGATCAAAAATAACTACATTAGCAACTACTCTGGTTATTGAGCAGAGATATTATTATTTCATGATCCTATTTTAGCATATGAACATTATTGTCTCATAATCTTTACCAATGAGTATTATGGCTCTATGAACTCCAGTTCAAAATTTAATTTGAATCTGATAAACCCTCCCATAGAGCTTCGACTGTGGCAGATGTTAGAAAGAAGCTGTTGCTATCTTCTTAATATAACTGATTGTTTGTTTACCAAATAACTTTTATAGCCTGTTCCAAGCCTAATAGAACCTGGACATCATACAAAATAAGAAATAAGAATACACAGTAAAAAGTAAAAATTCATTCCATCATTTTCCAGTACTTTTATATAATGATTTTCCAATCAGGTTGGATCAAAGGCCTGGCTGAATATAATTATTTTCACTTATTTATGAAAAGAAAGAAGATTTGACTCTGGCAAACAGTTGCAGATGCATCCTAGGGTTGAATCATACAAGACTTTGTAGAACCACTATGAATTCTGGAAATCTACTGATAACCAATGCAATGTCTTTAAAATAGATGCTTTTTTACACTGCTCAGGTGAGCTTGCCATCACTCCCTCACTGCATTACACACCAACTGCAAGTTCGATTCCAAAGTCAGTCCATATGGAGCAGAGGTGTCAAACTCACTGCATGACCTTGTCATCACATGACATATTGTGACTTTCACTAAACCAGTGGTGGGAGTAGCCATTGTGTATCCAACCTGTGGGCCACAAATTTGACAATTCTGATACAGAGCATACGACAATACTGATAGTCCTCAATTTACAACCAATGGGGTCCAAAATTTCTGTGGTTAAGTGAGACATTTATTAAGTGAGCTTTGTCCCATTTTACGACCTTTCTTGCCACACTTATCAAGTGAATCACTGCAGTTCATAAGTTAGAAGCCTGGTTATTAAGTCAATCTGGTTTTCCCATTGACTTTGTTTGTCAGAAGGTACAAAAGGTGATCACATGACTTTGGGTGCCACAATGATCATAAATTTGAACCTTTTGCCAAGCATCTGAATTTTCATCACATGATCATGGTTGCTGCAATGGTTGTAACTGTGAATCACAACTTCAGGAGGATTTTGGTTCAGAGAGGTCCATAACAGAGACAGAAGTCCAAAACCTGCCATGCTTTATTCTAGCTATTTGAAGAGGAACACTGTATTATCTTTTATAAATGTCAAGGTTAGCAGTGAAATACAGTGGTACTTCTACTTAAGAACACCTCTACACTCTTCTAGATAAGAACTGGGTGTTCAAGATTTTTTTGCCTCTATTAAGGACCATTTTCTACTTAAGAACCTGAGCCTGGAAAAATTTTCCTGGAAATTTGAGAGCGGCACAACGGCCTGGACAATTTCCTGCCTTTCCCCCTGGGTTTCTCTCTCTGGCACAGTGTATGGGAGGCAGCCTTATGCCGGGTGTATGGGAGGCACGTGCTCCTCCTCGCCGCTTCAGAGTCCCTCTTTTATTTTTTAAAGCCTTAAAGGTTTTTTTGATTCCCCTGACCTCACCTTCTTCCTTCTCCTCCCTTCTCCTCCTCCTCCCACCCAAATTCTGAGCTTTTCTTTCTTTCCTAATGGTTTTGCACACATTATTTGCTTTTACATTGATTCCTATGGGAAAAATTGCTTCTACTTAAGAACGTTTCTACTTAAGAACCTGGTCATGGAACGAATTAAGTTCTTAATTTGAATTAAGCTCTTAGAAGTACCACTGTATTAGTT
The DNA here is from genome assembly GCF_031021105.1 of Erythrolamprus reginae. Classification (NCBI taxonomy): domain Eukaryota; kingdom Metazoa; phylum Chordata; class Lepidosauria; order Squamata; family Dipsadidae; genus Erythrolamprus; species Erythrolamprus reginae. Next base: position 74,710,210 of record NC_091954.1, read on the forward strand.
TTTTTTTAAAGCAAGAGAAATTCCTTGATGCAGTTTTGCAAATATGAACTAGATTCATGTCTAAAAGTTAGCATTAGCGATATGATAGGGGGGAAAAACAGTATCTCATTGTAACACCAATCCTAAAATCAGCCTATTATTTTTCCCCCTTTGCCTGCATATGAACTAATGCATTCATTACTAACCCTGAAATATAGTAGAAAAAAAATCTGGCAAATAACCATCCTATTATTAGATGGCTTTGCAATTAGACAGGTGTAGGTATGCACACACACACACACACACACACACACACTAAAACTCTAGAAATATTATATCTAATAAAATCCAACGAACTCCTAAAAACCTTTATTTCTCAGCATTCAGAATAATATAATCTATGTGCTGCAAACACATCCCCTTTCTTATCTGTTGCATTAATAATATTAGCAGTGGAATGATCCAAAATTATTATTATTCCAGCAAGAAGTAAGAAAGTTGAATCCTATGGAAAATAATCCCGGCTTTCCATTGAAATTTGGCAATAATAATAATTTCTAAATGTATATATAGTTTTAACAGGCGATCATTATCCCTTGATATTCCCCCTTTTGTTTTTAGTAATTGTTAAAAATACACTTAAGAAGCTTTTGGTTGGTTTTTTTTTACTGAGTGCAATTTTATTTTTAGTACAATAGTTTTGAAAGTTACTATTACAAACATGGACAATTTTGACACAATCAATGAGTTGAAAGAGAAAGGGGGCAATGTACAAGGGGATGCAATCCTTTACAGATATCTCATAGGCTATGTACACGACAGGACCCCTTTTGGCTGGAACAGTGCGTGTGACCTGAGGCTGTCTCCTGTTGTGTTTGTTCTTCGGGCCAGAGCATGTCCTTGACACAAGAGCCTGACAGCATCTCCAGGAGATCACAGCTCACTTGGAAAGCATTGTGGCTACCTTGCCAATGGAAATGGAGAAGGGGACTGCAGTGGTAAGCTTGACTGTCTGGACTGGCATCTTTCCATATACTTCTGACATCGAATAAAGGCATAAAAATATCCCTAAATTTAGAAGAAAAGAAAGATTTAAATTAAGCTTGTACAGACTGTCCATTCTGTATAAATCATCACTTATTTAGACACTTTTTGGAAGCTAACAGAAGAAAACAGAAGAAAAGATTTAAGTTCTACTCATCTACAGAAAAAGTAACATTTTCATAATAGTTATGTTAAGTATGAATGCATTCACTAACTAGCATATTTCATTTGAACAATAGAACTTTTATTCCTTTAAAAAAAAACCTTTGGAAAAAGTGGCATCTTAAGAGACCGGCATTCACTTTCTCTTGTGTAAAGCCTTAGGAAGGGTGAGCCCATGAGTTGTAAGCAGGGGTGAAATGCTCCCAGTTTGTTCATGCCTGTCAATCATTGGGGAGCCGGGTGCAAAGGCAGCATGAGGCTCCGCCCACTCAACCAGATAATGTATTTATTTATTTATTTATTGGATTTGTATGCCGCCCCTCCCCGTAGACTCGGGGCGGCTAACAACAGTGATAAAAAACAGCATGTAACAATCCAATACTACACAACTAAAAAACCACTTATTATAAAACCAAAGATACATACAAACATACCATGCGTAAATTGTAAGGCCTAGGGGGAAAGAATATCTCAGTTCCCCCATGCCCGACGGCAGAGGTGGGTTTTAAGAAGCTTACGAAAGGCAAGGAGGGTGGGGGCATTTCTAATCTCTGGGGGGAGTTGGTTCCAAAGGGCCGGGGCCGCCACAGAGAAGGCTCTTCCCCTGGGTCCTGCCAAACGACATTGTTTAGTTGACAGGACCAGAGAAGGCCCACTCTGTGGGACCTAACTGGTCGCTGGGATTCGTGCAGCAGAAGGCGGTCCCAGAGATAATCTGGTCCGGTGCCATGAAGGGCTTTATAGGTCATAACCAATAATAATAGTAATAGTAATAGTAATAATAATAACCCCACTGATGGGTACGCCTTGTCGTGGTAGTGGGGCTTGTGTGCTTCAATGAAGCTGAGAGCTGTGCCAGCGGTAGTGTAAACTACTGGTAGGTCTAACCTTGCCGGAATGGTCAAAGCAGAGGAGCCAGACTAAACCATTTAAACTAATGGAGAGACAAAACAAAAAGAAGTCCATACTGGCTCAGTCGTTGCCCAGGATAAAAAGGACCGTGGTGGCTGCTACATCACGCAGTCCTAGGTGCTTGGGAAGCGCCCGACTGGGGATGAAATACGAAATCCAGCATAGTGATCTCGTTTGCTGTATTGTATTGCCATAATAATAATTTATTAGATTTGTATGCTGCCCCCCTCCGCAGACTTAGGGCCACCAGTTTGATTCTTTTAACCTCTGCGCATGTACAGAATGCTTTGCACATGTGTAGAGGGTATAGGAACCCAAAGGGTGGCATCTGGCCATGTGATGGAGCCTCATGCTGCCTTCGCAACCAGCTCTCAGATGATCGATAGGTATGAGTGAACCAAGAGCATCTCACTCCACCCCAGATGTAAGAATCAAATAAGCCAAAATGGTGGGGGGGAGGGGGGGACGGGTAGGCAATCAATGATCCATTGCTTATTTACATGTTTGCAAAGCATAGGGCACACATGAAAAAGGAGCAGGGTTTGGGTGTCATGGTCACAGTCGCCATCCTGATCTTTCTGATATTTCTCAGTTGCAGAGACTTCTGATCCAGAAGGTAAGGTGACCCATCAATACCTCTGTCCTGCGTTATTAAGTCTGCTTTCCTTCTAAAACAATGTAAAACTCTGAACATTGCCACAACTGACAATACGGGATTCCATTATTTATCTATGTCCAGTAATATATGAATTCAGCCATATAATCAAATATCAAAACTAAATTCTCAGGATAACTTTTGAAATATATAAATAGGTCTGAAAATGATATAATAGCATTAGGGTTAGTGTTAGGAGATTCAAAACTATTTGAATAATAGTCTGTTATTCTTCAATTTCTAATTAGAGATATCACCGTCTAAAATTAATATTATTAGTTAACATAGTCATTAATGGAACAATTGACTCAGAACATAAACTATTTAAACCTTAATATATTCCTGCATAGCTACATTTTAAATGTTTACATTTAAATGACCTTAATTCAAAATCATCATCTGATATATATATATATATTTGTTTTCATAAATTTTCATGGGTATATGTATGTAGATTGTTCTGAGCCCCCTTTGCATAAATAAAAGAGATGACACGTCCCGCCTACCAGAAATTTGGAAACCAGCCTTAAACAAAAAAAACACTTCATAAAAATCACCATGTCAATCCTTCTAATAATTATGATTACACCAACCAATCAGATCACTAAAACATAATCACCCAATCTATTTGCTACATTCAAACCAAATCTCCACCCCCACACTATATACTAGGAAGAAATGACAGTTGCAAACATTCCATTTTACAACAGCACGAAGCTTGGAACTTCAGCCTGATGATGGTGAATGTGATTTCACCGAAACGTCACATAGACATGCAAAATATTACACAGGGCAAAACCCGAACTCAGAACAATCTACATATATATATAATTCTCTGCCTTACAAGGCAAAGGTTGCAGGTTCAAGTCCCAGTGGGTATGGCTAGCTGATGAGGCCAAAATAAGGCCGAAATAGATCTATCCTAGTCTCCCTTAATTTTCAAATTCAGCTTAAACATGTGACATATATATATATACTCAAGCTATTTTTTCATTCTGATTGAGCAACATGAATGATGACTCTTCTGAAGACTACTAAAGATACAACTCACAAACTAAATTTTGTACAATTTACTTCATTGCCTAGAAAAGATTAAATGTCAACATCTGGTATCTCAGGTTAGAGGAAAACCTCATCCCTTGACAGTTTCTGTTTACATTAATTTAGTCTCTCCCTATTTTCAACTTCATTATCTATTCTACCTGAAACAAAACAATTAAGTTATTTAGGTCATCCTTACCTTAACCCACATACATTTTCCATGAATTAGAGCAACATAGGAAGTTTATATATTATTGCAGACACTATACAGTTGTTGCTTGGCTACACTTCATATCTATTTATTAGAAAATTGGGGAAAGATATAAACTTTGTCATTACACGCAATCCTCAACTTATGACCACCTTCCTTCCTTCCTTCCTTCCTTCCTTCCTTCCTTCCTTCCTTCCTTCCTTTCCTCCCTCCCTCCCTCCTTTCCTTCCTGTTTAGAAACACTATAGTTTTCATTGATTAACCTTTGTAATATGCTGGGCTGAGGCAATTACCCCTGGCCTCTATTTTAAGATCAAGAGTAGCTCTAGCACTTGGACATATTTGCTGAGATCTATGCCTTTAGGTAGGAAAGTTAATAACAGGAGAATTGACACCTCTATTGCCTCAATGCCTGCATGAGTCATAAGTTTAATAAACCAGGACTTCCTTAATGTTGCAGCAGTAATAACTTCTAACCAAATGTTGAGGTTTTTTGCAATTCTCCCTCAAATTGCTCAGACTGTCTATATTTTACCAAAAGCTCTGCAAAAATCTTTGTTTCATTTTTTTAAAAAAATATCAAATTCAGAGAAGATCTTAAAGATGTTTAGGAAATCTGCAGTCAGAATTTAAAATCTGCTCTATATTTTTGCATTAAATGGAGATAAAGGAATATCTCTCCTCCCCCAAAGTACAGTAACTGAAAGAAGGCACTCATAACATGCCCCTTATTATTCATTAATGTAAATACCATCCCCCACATAGGAGAGGTTGAGAACATACTAGATTATGATTCCCATTTCATTAACAGCTGGCTTTGGGGAATGGTCACAACTGAATGATAGAGTAGGTATTTTGTTTGCAAGCTCTCCAGTTCAATCTAATGAATTTAGAGCTAGGTGTTAAGAAAGACTCCTCTGTCACTTTAGATACTGTTAAGTCTAAAGTGATCCAACAGTCTATCCAAGTAGAACCTAGCTTTCTAGGAGAGGAATTATGTCAGAATGTTGGAACAATATATGATGAGTGCTCTCCTCTAAGGGCTAATTCTTAAAGTGAGAAATGGCATAACATCAATTTGTAGTAGAAACTAGCAGTACTTAATAGTAAAAGGAGCAATATAGAGAAAGCTTGTCACTCTTGTTGTAAAACAGAAGTGCAATTGAACAACGAAATACCATTATTTTACCCTACGGTACATTGGTGAGTGGGTGGGTGGTTGTGGGTGGAAAGCAAAGATGCTTTTAATACCCAATTGTACTCAAAAATATAAACACAGTTACACAACGTAACAGTTACATGTTCAATAGTAAAGTAATTGGGCAATTGAAAAAAAATGTTGCCTCCTTAACTAGTCTTCAATAAATAGGCTGGCAACATAGTTATACTGAAACTTTTATTTAGCAATTTTGCATTCACCAGCAAAAAAAAGAAATGGAAGGTTAAGACCAGACATAGAAAATCAGATAGAAGAAGGAAATAGAAGTGAAAATTATCTGATATAATACATACACACAAACCAAAGTTAAGCAGACAATATTGCTGTTAAGGATATTAAAAATTAATGAAAGTTCAATTGAAATAAATGTGATTTGTTTCTATATTTTAGGAGCAGGAAATAAAGAAGATCAGAGAATCTATAGAAGAAATGAAAGCAAACATTCAGTTCAATACTACGCACCTTATATTTTAATAAACTAAACATCCCAATCCACATATTTATTGGGAAGAGAAGTACATGGAGTTAACTGAGTTACTTTTGAATCCATATATGGGATTCCAATAATAATTATCACTCATAAAAATGTGTGATGGAACCTGCATACACCTGGAATCCCTGAAGTTATAAGTGTTGTTAAGAATCTGAGATGCATAGAACAGTGTTTCCCAACCTTGGCAACTTGAAGATATCTGGACTTCAACTCCCAGAATTCCCCAGCCAGCATTCGCTGGCTGGGGGATTCTGAGAGTTGAAGTCCAAATATCATCAAGTTGCCAAGGTTGGGAAACACTGGCATAGAGACATTAGGCATTTAGTGTTACAAGTAAATACAGACTTTTTCCCCACATTAAAAAAGTTAACTATAGGCACTATTTTTCTTCAATGAAATGAAAGGTATCCAAGCATACTCAGATATATACTACAAGTGGGTTACATTTGCCTCTGGTCCCTTAGCAGTATTAGGTTGATCTTTGTCTTTTATTTTATTTATTTTAGAAACCAGTGCAATGCTAAATGCATTTGGCAACCTTCAGTTTGAAACCAAGAATAATAAACATTAAAAAAAAACAGATTATAGATATCCAGAACAGGACAGAAATAGTGATGGGCAAACCCAACGGTGTTCGGTTCGGCAAATTTGGCTGAATTTTACGCAAAATTCAGCTGAACCCGAACCGGGGAATCCTTCCCATGAAGAGATTCTGGGGGCGGAGCTTTGACGTCACCGGCAGGTTGCTAAGGACGCCAAGGTGATCACTTCCTGGATTCCATGGAATCCAGGAAGTGATCACCTTGGCGTCCTTAGCAACCTGCCGGTGACGTCAAAGCTCTGAACGCCAAACACGACCCCGAACTTTTCCCGAACTTTTGAAAAATTTCAAGTTCGTGTTCGCCATACCGAACACTGCAAAATTCAGTACGGACCCAAATTGTGCGGGTTCAGTTCGCCCATAACTAGATAGAAACCAATCTTACCAACAAGAAAACCTGCAGGGTCTCAGCAGCCATCCAACCCAAAGTCTAGAAGAATAGCTACGCTTTCAAAGATTTTCAGATCATTAGGACAGAACCATATGGATCTCTCTAGGGCAGTGATTTTCAACCTTTTTTGAGCTGCGGCACATTTTTTACATATACAAAATCATGGGGCACATTGAGCGGGGGGGGAATGGGGGGGGCTAAAAAAAGTTTGGACAAAAAAATTATCTCTCTCTCTTCCTTTCGCTCTATTTCTCTCCCTCTTTCTCTCTCTTCCTTCCTTCCTCTCTCTCCATCCCTCTTTCTTTCTCCCTTCCTTCCTCTCTTGCTTTCTTTCTCTCTCCTCTCTCTTGCTTTCTTTCTCTCTCTTTCTTTCTCTTTCTTTCTCTCTCTTCCTTCCTTCCTCTCTCTCCATCCCTCTTTCTCTCTCTCTCCTTCCCTCCCTCTCTTTCTCTCCCTCTCTTGCTTTCTTTCTCTCTCTCTTGCTTTCTTTCTCTTTCTATTTCTCTCTTGCTTGCTTTCTCTCTCCTCTCTCTCTTGCTTTCTCTCTCTTGCTTTCTTTCTCTCTCTTGCTGAGCTTCGCGGCACACCTGACCATGTCTCGCGGCACACTAGTGTGCCACGGCACACTGGTTGAAAAACACTGCTCTAGGGGGATACTAATCCAGAGGAAAAGTCCTGTGACAAATAAGGCATGCTTCCTAAATCTCAACAGATGATATTATTTAATTGAGAGGAGCCAGAACTCATTCACTATGCTTGATCTTACTGGACATTACCAGATGGGCTAATTACAGCTAATCAGATCAAAATTTCTATTTGTTACATTATGATCCAAGTTCATCAAATGTGTGAGGTCCATTTGCTACTCTAAACATCTTGAGATTAGAAATCTGACACAGGGAGGCAGGGAAGCAGAGACAAAACATGTTTTAGTCTTTGTCACGGTGGATACAGGGAACAAATCACTGTACCAAAAACATAACTGAAGATGGATTTTGAAAAGGTGTTTGAAGAAGAAAGAAAACCAGCATCATCTGAGTGTTCTGGAAACAAGCATTAAAGAAAATGTCCATGGATGTTTCAGAGAACAAATTTAGTCCCTTCCCGCCTGGTGGATCAATCAAAGGGCAAACCAGTGTGATAGAACTGAGAAGTGCATTGTTTGCTATCTTAAATTCCTAGTAGTAAAGTCATATGTATTTCTAACAAATCAAAATAATTGGGGGGGGGGGACTCCAGCAATCAGTAAGGACAAATTAATGAGGATAAGATATGATACTGAGTTTTCAACAGAAATAGACAATGTCACATGGAAGAAGCATTAGATTGGACACAAAGAGGAAAGAGAAGAACTTTGCCGTTTTCCTAGACCTTGCCAATTGAATAAAAGATGCTACTGATACTAGGATAGTATAGCTTCAGAGAAAAAAAAACAATAAGACAATTATTTTTTGATATAAGAAAGTACCCCAGTGGATAGATAGTGAATTACAATCCACAACCAGATGAGAGAATTATAGACCTAGGACCAAAAAGTTGACTGTAAAAAATAGGACTTCAGTAACCGAGTTGTCGAAGCGTGGAACTCATTACTGGACTCCATAGTGTCATCCCCAAACCCCCAACACTTTACCCTTAGATTATCTACGGTTGACCTATCCAGATTCCTAAGAGGTCAGTAAGGGGTGAGTACAACAGCAGGTTTGCCACAACGGTTCATGGCTAGCTAGAAACCATGCAGCCGCCTACCTGGACACCTTTTCTTCTGGACTCTGAGCAGCATGCAACTGGGAAAACACTACCCAAGGAATTGATCAAGAGGGCCCACATATGTTTTCAGGGGTCACATGCGTCCCCCTGGTATCACTCCGTGCCCCACTAGTTGAGAAGCACTGCTTTAAATAGAGATAGATAGGATAGATAGACACACAGAGAAAGAGAGACGGGGAGAGGAGAAATTTGAGAGAAACTTTTACTGTTGTGTGGCAGCCATTATTATTTTTTTAATGCTTTGTTTTTGCCCTGAAAAGATTGGGACGCTATTGAAACCTAGAAGAAAGTTAGAGATGGTAGTTGAAGAGGGTTTTTTAAACATCAGTAAATTAATGGAGAATATAAAGGAAGGAAAGAAGGAAGGAAAGCCCAATGAAGGGTTTATATTGTGGGGGGAGGAAGAGTATTTAAAAGCCATAGAAAAGAAATCTGACTGAAAATGAATTATTCATTCGCAAAATAAGCAACATAAAGAAGAACATATGTGTGTTTATGTATATGTGCATGTGAGAGTCTATTGCATTTAATATGCACACATGCTAAATTATCCTGATATTTTTTTAAATTGTTCCTTGTTGATACCAAGAGTGATAAAGTCCACATTATTACAATTTATTTGTCAGCAAATTACCCAATAAAAGCAACACATCATATAACATCTACCATAGGACATCAAGCAATTCCTGCTTCAAATTTCATGGAACAAGAGCTTGGCAAACAAAGCACAGATGTTACGTACCCGCATAAAGTCAACATGGTTTCTTTCCTGCAATAAATTACAGTGGAAGATTAGAAACACAGGCAGTATGGACTGAAAATGTGTCCCTGCATATGGAGGCATGGTAAGAAGGAAATATTAGCTGAAAGAGGGGGGAGAGGGAAAAGGTAGGACAGCCCCAGTTCTGGATAGTTGTCCTAATAATGTCTTCTCATTATTGTCTTCTCACTGGGGAATCCCAGTTGTCAACAGAGGGCAGATTCATAGGAAGAGGGACCATAGTTTGTCAGCCATAATTACCTCAAATGGGGCTTTGATTCCCTGAACGGAAGGAGACCTTCATGCAGTTAAAAGTTAAAATAGACTGTTAACAGTGCTCCCCTGCTATGTACAAGACAAAGCTTGTTAATTTTTAGAAGTATTTGAGAGGGGGAATCCACAGTCAAGGATATAAACACAGATGTCAGACACCAAAGGAAATTTATACAGATGGAACATAACCCTCAGTGTGGCTTCAGATTCCTTTCTGGTTTTGCTGTATTGAATGATGACATTTTAGAGAGGAGCTGGCTATATATTTAGCAGATGGTTAATTCAATTATTTTCAGAAGAAACATGAATCAGGGAGTCTATGCAGAGGTCCAAAATATTTATAAGAAATGGAATGAAATAAGCAAGATTACGATTTTCTTAAATACCTACATCAGAATACCACATCACACCTACTCAATTGCAAATCATTGCTGGTACAACTTTCATTTCCCTTTCTTTGTCCCCAATATTTTCAGATTAGCTTTCCTTACTGCCAAATAAATGAACGAAAAGCAAGACTGAGGAACAAGGAATATGGAGACAGAGGACAGAAAGCACTCCCAACCCAGAGGCACAATGGAAAAGCCGGCTTCTTCAAGTTGCAGAGAGTCAATGTTTCTTATTGGTTAGAATGAGAATGCTTTGGTTTGAGCGCAGAGTGCACAGTGGACATGGGCATGTTGTGCACCATACACGAGGTTCAATTCTCAGGTGATAATAAGTGGTAGTCTATTCAAAAGAAAACTATGCAAGCCCCTTGCAGATTATCATAATCAAGATAAACAAAACACCTTGGCAATTAGGATAGCAGGATTACTGTGGCAAGCTACGCCTCTTTTCTACAATTTGAGTCTTGCCTTCTACTTAGAATCCCAGCAGCCGATTAGGTCTCACAGAGTTGGCCTTCTCTGGGTCCCGTCGACTAAACATTGTCATCTGGCGGACCTAGCGGAAGAGCCTTCTCTGTGGCGGCCCCAGCCCTGTAGAATCAACTCCCCTAGATTCGAATTGCCCCCACCTTCCTTGCCTTCTGCAAGATGTTGAAGATCCATCTGTGCCGCCAAGCATGGGGGGATTAACGTCTCCCCCACCTTTCTGACTTAAGCATATGAGATTGGTGTGACTGCTTTAGAATTGCTAGTTTTTAATAATAATGGGTTTTTAATATAGTTTTATATTGGATTTGTATTCTACTGTATTACTATTGCTGTTGTGAGCCGCTCCAAGTCCTCAGAGAGGGGCAGCATGCAAATCTAATAAATTATTATTATTATTATTATTATTATTATATACATTAATCTGCACTGAAAATACATTTTCAGTGCAGATTAAGGTGTGTATGTGTGTGAATGTATGTATGTCGCTTAATGTACAGTTGAGGAAATTGGAGAGCAGATCTACTTGATTTTCCCTTCACCCTTTAAAGTAGAAATAAAAGAAAACTTTAATTTGTCTAACTTCTCTATTGCAATCAGATATTTCTCATAAAATTAATAAATTGGGGATGCCACTTATTAATTACCATTTGGTTTTAATTTATGTACTATTATATTTACATATGTACTTGACCATACTGATGGTGTACAGTATTTGTATAGTTTCTCATTTATTATTATTATTATTATTATTATTATTATTATTATTATTATTATTAGGGTATAAGCTTTAGAATCCTAATATGATGCCTGGGGGTGTTGGGTACTTTGGTTCCTTTGATGCCTGCCATGATTTATACCCTTCCTAATTTTTTTCCATTAGAAAAATCAATTAAAGCAAATGGGAGAGTGGTGAAGTAAAAAGCAAAGTGTGGATTTCCAGCATCATCTTTATTTCCAAAGATCCCAGGGCTCCAGGGTCCCATAAACGTTCCTTAAAATTAACCCTAACATGGGCTGTAGCCCATCTGTCAGCTGGAAATATGCCCACCTGCCTAGCAAAAGAAGAAAATTAAACAGGGGTAATAGGGTGTATCCTGCAGGCTTAGGAGAGAAGAGAAGGTGGCATGTTGCATGGTAATAAATCGGTGCTTTGAAACTGATCATGGATCTCACGGTAGTCATTGTGAGAATTGGAGTCTTGCTCACTAAATTCCAAATGTGCCCACCACCCCCAGCCAGAAATAGTTGGGGAACATGAGAAGGCTCGAATCCCTTGGCAACATTCAGTCTCATCCTACAAAAATGTTTGCATGCACATAGGCCTAAACTACACAGAAGTGATAAAAATGTATACTTCAATATCACCAAGATCTCACTCATTGTTTTGTTTTCTGGCAAAACTTGGTAATTTCGCCAAATAAGTCAATTTTGCAGTTAATATAAACATGTATTAGAAGAAAAAAACCCTCATTAAATATTTCATGCCACAAATATGTAATGGAAGATCGTTAAATTGCCTTTAATGTTTTGAAATCACTAAAATATAAGATATAAAGGGTAAAATTTAAATATAAGCCAATATTTCTATAGATCATGAAAAGAGCAAAGGCGAAAACCCACATGAAAGAGATAAGCCTTCTAAAATGTATAAGTCAAGCATTAAAGGCATTAACTAAGAACATTGAAAACAAGACAATGCAAAAACAGTGTAAAAACTAAGGGAAAAGAAAAACCTTAGAAATACAACTACAGGGACTTCCAGACTGAGATTATATTGTGGAGGTATCTTTTCCGCTCACTTTCAGAATATGTGACCTATATCCTTTTGGAAAAATATGAATAAAAAATAAACATACTAAAAACTCTCTTCTTTGCTTTAGATTGAGCCTTCATTAAATGTTTCTACAGCTTCTATATTCCCCAAATTCATTATTGAGGATGCTAAAGGCAAAAAAAGATGATTTTGATTTAGTAGATCAGCAATTTTTATATTTGAGTTATCACATTGAGGCAACGATTTCTAAGGAAGGAATTAATATTCCAACCCCCCCACACCGAGATTCATTCGGACCCCACCCTCCTGGACTTCCGAAAGGACTTAAAACACAGCTCTGCTGCAGGCCTGGGGCCATTGACCATTATATTCTGCTCCGGCCAGAAGTTATGAACGAATGATGTGTGAATGTTTTAATATTAGGGTTTTAAAATTGTATTTTTAAAATTGTATTTTTATTGTTGTATGCCGCCCTGAGAAGGGTTGTCTATAAATTTAAATAAATAAAATAAAATAAATAAATTTTAAATAGCGTAACTTGTCCAAAGTTTACACACAATAAAGCTATTCCTTTACATGTTCTTTCTCTCTTCAGACAATTACAAACTTTCAAAAATCTGTAAAGTTCCATTCTGAATATTTCCTTATAGATTAATAAAGGTCTATAGCAGTGATGGTGAAACTATGGCATGGGTGCCAGAGGTGGCACACGGAGCCGTATCTGCAGGCATGCAAGCTGTTGCCCTACCTCAGCTCCAGCACGCATGTGCGCAACTGATTTTTGACTCTCATGGAGGCTCTGTGAGGGCATTTTCGGTTTCCAGAGGGCCTCTGGGGGGATGGGAGGTCATTTTTGCCCTTCCCAGGCTCCAGGGAAGTGTCTGGAGCCTGGGGAGGGTGAAAAATGGCTCACCAGATGTTGGGAAACAGGCTGTTTCTGGCCTCCAGAGGGCCCCCAGAAGGGCAGGCATTGAATTATGGGTGTGTGCACTAGTGCAGGTGCGATAATGTATGTTCATGTGCTTTCGACACCTGAGGGGGGGAAAGGTTCACGATCACTGGTATAGTGATGATTTTTAAAAAAAATAAAGGTTTGTTAACATTATATTTACAGTACTTGCTTAACTGATTGTGTATGCTGGTAAAGTTTCTACTGATTGCCAAATTATTTTCTAATATCTTTATTAAACAACTTTAACTCTAGGAAGCAGAATGGAAATAGGAAAAATGGCAGACCATCCCTATCTGAAATAGCACAAAACATGGTACACATCTAGAGAACATAATGGAAACATTTTTTTAGTAAATATGTCTATAAGTAGAATAAGCAAGTGGTATTACTCCATTCTGTTTAGCCCAGATTTATCCATACATATTACAGTTATGCATTTTGCTTACAAATAATGTAAAAAGGGTAGAAACCCAATAAATTCCACATTATCACAATATCTCATTAGGTGCCAATTTTGGAGGCTACTGCAGGAAACAAGGCTCACAAAATAATCTATTCTTTCCATTAATGCTGAACAGAGTTTTTGTTCCTTCTTCACAATGATTTACTGCTTCAACCCACACTATAAAAATGCATATGTTCTAAACTAATAATCTATGAGTCTGCCTATAATAACATTTAGATATTATTATTGTGCTTTTGGAGATGACTTCCATTCACCTTCCTGATTGTCTTTGGAAAGCATGATTTGCATTTTAGATAAAATAATCTCCAGGCTTCCTCCTTCTGCAACATAGTTCTTGGCATGAGCTGTATTTCATACTGTCAGTTCCACTCATTGCTAATTAGCATGGAGAATTGCACTGATGTTAACCATCATTTTCATCCTTTCTTCCCACCTTCAAAACAAGGGTTTGGTTGCCTAATGAGGCTCCTGAGGATAATCAGAAAGGCAACAGGACACATTCATTTATGCTGCAGCTCAGCCACACCAGGGCTATCATACCCCAACTGAAAGCATTCTCCAGTAAGTGAAAATTACAGTCACAGGGTGCCCATGGGAAGAGGGTTATAATGCAATGCTGCAAATGGAAGAGATGTGCTGTGTGTTATGTGCAAGGACAACCTATAGAAAGGAATTTTGCTGGTTATTGCAGTGTTGTCTCAAATTTGGTGATTGGGGTCAAGATCCAAAAAAAGTACAAATGTTAACAAGGAAATGTGATCCAATTTGAACATGAATGTGAAACTGGAAAATTGTGTTTAGTTGCATTCTATATATATTCTACGTTCATACATACCATATTTTTCGGAGTATAAGATGCACCCTTTTCCTCTCTCAAAGAGACTGATAATTTGGGTGTGTCTTATACTCTGAAAGTAGCTTTATTTTTCAGCCCTAACTAGCTGCTAACAATCTTCCCAACTCTTACCTTGAAGACTCTTTTTTCTTGTTTCTCTCTGCAAGGAATGTTTTCCAAATCCTAAGTCTTTGCACGGGCTTTTTCATTGCTCTAACTTGCTCTGAATAAGTTTCTTTCCAGCCCTAACCAGCTGCTAAGATGTTCACTGCTCTTACCGTCTTGCAAGCTCTTTCATTGTTAATCTCTGCTAAAAATGTTTTCTAAACCCTGTCTTTGTAGGGGGTTTTTCATTCTCTATTTGCTCCTAATGTTTCTTTCCAGCCCTGACCATGTGCTACCAATGTTCCCAGCTCTTTTTCGTTTGCAAGCTCTTTCATTGTTACTCTCTGCAAAGAATGTTTTCCAAGCCTTAAATCTTTGTAGGATGGTTTTTTTCCCATTCTCTACTTGCTCTGAATGTTTCTTTCCAGGTACTAATGATGTTCCCAGCTCTTACTGGCTTACAAGCTCTTTCATTGTTATTCTCTTTGAATAAGGTTTTTTTAAAGCCTTAACCAGGGGATAAAATAATGTGCTGAAGCTGACCAGACTAAGGACACTACCCAGAGGAATACCTGATAAGCAGATTCCTTTCCCTACTTTCCTCCCCAAAAAGTAAGGTGTGTCTTATACTCAGGCACATCTTATACTCCTAAAAATACGGTACAAACATTTCTGCATTCACATTAAAATACAAATAAGTTGCTAATTGTGCCTTTCTAGATACGATTTAAATAAGCATGTAAATAAATAAATAAATAAATATGTACAATTTGACTGTTTCAAGCAAAATTTCCAACAGAAATAGTATCACATATTATACACATGCAGGAAGATAAAAGTATTGTGTAAAGGAGTAAATTTGTCGAAATGGTAATTGGAAAAGTGGTGTTTATTTAAAGATCTATAGTTACACTTGGTTTGGGAAATGTCTGCCTTCTGTTTGTTTCTTTTCCCTTACATTTTGGCCCTTAGCTTTTTCCTATAGCCTGTCTTCTGTTCTGTATAGACAGCATCCAAACAATGGCATGAAATATGATCAGGGCATTTTGTTTTATTTTTATTTTTAAAAAACGTTATTCGAAGTTCAGGGAGATTTCAGTTTCTTTTAAAAATAGATTGAAAGACATAGCTTATTACTGGAATGTTTCCATTTTTATGAAAGAAAGCCACAAAATCTTTTATGATATGTAAATAATAGCATACCCATAAATAGTTGGGTTTAAAGGGAACCCAAAGCAAGGTGTTTAACTGGAATGCGTGAGTCTAGGGTGAACTTATTAGAAAAGCAAAGCCTTTTACATTTTGCAAGGGATTTGCCTGCCAGAAAAATTCAAATAGAGCCTAAGTTGAGAACCGGTATACATTAAGACTTGTCACAGTTTTAAAATCAATTCTAAAAGGGGAACCCAAAAATGTGATAGCTTTCCAAGCAAACACATTGTAGTTAAAACGTATTAGGAGCATTTAGAAATCAAAGGGAAAAAAATCTACCTTGTACTCTTAAATTGCACATGTGTAGCCTGCAGTTGCAAATCAACATCAATAATTGTAGTAATTCACTCAAAACCATAATGGATAAATGATGCTCTGTGTTTCTGTCCCTGCCAGCTGGAAAACTCCTACATCAGAGTCAGCTACAGCCTGCATATTGTATTACAAATATGTTCCTTCAAATTATGGGAAGTCTGCAGTATTGTAGTCTGTAACAACAGCTAAGTATCAGGTTAGACCTTTGTTTATCATAATCAAAAGTATCAGGATGTTGTAAGACAGCTTTTTCCATATTAACAAAAAATATTTATGAGATTTTCAAATATTAATTATTT
Source organism: Erythrolamprus reginae (assembly GCF_031021105.1). NCBI lineage: Eukaryota > Metazoa > Chordata > Lepidosauria > Squamata > Dipsadidae > Erythrolamprus > Erythrolamprus reginae. Next base: position 74,726,557 of record NC_091954.1, read on the forward strand.
AGTATTTTACCTATGTCTAATTTTGCTCCTCAAGATAATAGCAGGAATATAAGTATAGCTTGGTTCCCTATTTCTTGTGACGTAGAAAAATAAATATGCAGTTTTACATAGCATTCCTGAGATGTTATAGAACACATATTTATGATCTATTTAAAGAATAGCTAAGAATCAGTTATTAGAGGGCAATGCTGTGAGTCTCAGATGTTCTTGGGTTTCCATGTCTGTGATATTTCCCACAGGCTGTTGTTGTTGTGACTACTACTACTACTACTACTACTACTACTACTACTAATACTACTACTATATATTAAACCTACAAAGTTTGCTTGCATTTTAATGTTTAAAGTAGAAACATAGAAACATAGAAGACTGACGGCAGAAAAAGACCTCATGGTCCATCTAGTCTGCCCTTATACTATTTCCTGTATTTTATCTTAGGATGGATATATGTTTATCCCAGGCATGTTTAAATTCAGTTACTGTGGATTTACCAACTAGATATGTAGATATGTTTTTAATTTTAAACTTAATTTTTGCCATGTAAAGTGTCAACACTGAATTGAATGAATAAGATGTGATCTGCGTACATCAACTCCTGTGATCATTCTATCACTAAAATAAAGGAAATTATTAATAGCAGGACTTGCTTAACTATAATACTATATTAAAATTGCCTATGATAGAGATTTTTTACTTTGTTGAATGCTTCATAATTTATATATATATAAATAAAATCCCAGTGCGAGTATGGCTAGCTGAGAGGAAACAACCTTCGAAATAAATTATATTGATCTCCCTTCATTTTCAATTCAGCAAAAATAAGTTACACATACAGAATATACAGTAGTTTGTCGGCTATGAAAAATTAACTGCCTTGAATATGGCCTTGGGTGGGGCTGAGAGGCAAAAGGAAGCATTAAGCTCCTCCCATATTTGGGTATGCCAGGGTGATTTGACAGAAAAAAGACATATAACACTTCCCTGGTACAAAGCTAAATGGAGAAGATCCTGTGGCCTAGAGGTTCATTCTCTGCCTTACAAGGCAAGAGGCTACAGGATCAAATCCCAGTGAGGGCATGGCTAGCTAATGAGAGGAAACAATCTCAAAATAGATCTATACATAAAAAAATGTTATACACAAGTGCGCGAGCGAGCGCGCGCACACACACACACACAAAGAGTGGAACCTCATCGAAATGTCGCCAGAAATCTCTGACATTTACATGGGAAGAAACCAAAGTCAAGAATGATGAGGTACAACACTTTGACAGTGTTGAGGGAATTATTTGTTTAGCAAAGTGATGGCGTTCAGGAAAAAAATGTTCTTTTGTCTAGTTGTCTTGGTGTGCAGTGCTCTATAGTGACATTTTGAGAGTAGGAGTTGAAACAGTCTATGTCCAGGATATGAGGGGTCAGTAATATATATACGTAGGTTTGGGCATAATTGGGTCTTTTCCCGTGCAAGGTTGATGGAATCCTGGTGATGTTTTGACAAGGTCCCACTCATCATCTTCAGGCTGGTGTTTTCAGCTTTGTGCTCAGGTGAACCATACTCACAGCAGCAGAAGCCAAAACTTCAGCCTGAAGATGGTGAATGTGATTTCGCCAAAACATCGCAAAGATACTCAAAATATTACACAGGAAAAAACCGGAACTCACAATATATGTGTGTGTCTGTGTGTCTGTGTATGTGGAGTTTAGATTATGGAGTCCAGAAATATGTTTAAAAGGATTAGTTTGCAACGCCTGGGAATTCAGCCCGGAAAAGAAAATATTATTTAGAATTTTGATAGTTTTAAATAACTGATGATCTGTCACACTGAAAATGAAATAAACCTGCTTCTTTTTCTTTTCAGGACATAGCTAGATGCAGTGTATAGAAAATAGGTTAAATAACCTCTAACAGTTAGGAAGTTGGAAAGTCTAGCTTAAAAAGTAAAAAATATTTCTCCATTGCTGGAATCATTTAGCCAGATACTGGATGGCTATCTCTCAGGGTGCTATAGGTATTATTTGCCTTGGAGTTCTAGCACTAGACATGGACTTGAACTAAATAGCACTCAAGGTCACTTCCAATTTTATGATCTCAGAAAATATATAAAGGGTACATTGAAAGTCAGCCCTGCATAATTCAGTCACGATATTTTGTTTTGTTTTCAGAGAAAATATTTCAGTACTTAGGAATGTGGAACATACTTCTGTGCATGTGCAGAAGAAAAAAAACCTGGGATTTAAAAAAAATATTTAAAAACCATTTTGAAAACAGTGCCCACGGACTGTGACTGGACAAACTGGCTATGTGACATCATTGTGACGAACACCAGCAGATCTCTACTGGTTCGGGTGAACTGGTCTGAACTGGGAGAAACCTATCTCTGCCCTGTACCAAGAAAGTACCAGGATTTTTGAATATTTCCAAGTTTGATAATAAGCAGTGGGAGGAAACAACTGGAAACAACTAATGAAAAATAAATCCAGGTAACATGGACAACTGTTGATCAACAGGAAACCAGACTCAAGAAATAAAGTCTGGATGGGATTATACTCCCCCTAAAGAAACAAGTCCCCAACTTAAAATGTGTCAGGACATTGCAAGTGATGTAAAATAGCTGCTAATTGACACAAAACACAGGGATAATCTGAAATCAGAGCTAAAAGGTTTAAGCTATTATCAGACATAGATAATTCAATTACAGATAATTTAAAACTTTTTTTTATTCTTTGCATTTTATTTACATGCATTTGTGTGATTTCTTTTTTTTAATTCAGTGATACCTTGTCTTACGAACTTAATTGGTTCCAGGACGAGGTTCGTAAGACGAAACAATGTTTCCCATAGGAATCAATGGAAAAGTAATTAATGCGTGCAAGCCCAAAATTTCACCCCTTTTGCCAGCTGAACAACCCATTTTTGTGCTGCTGGGATTCTCCTAAGGCTCCCTTCCATGGGAAACCCCACCTCTGGACTTCCGTGTTTCTGCGATGCTGCAGGGGAATCCCAGCAGGGGAATCCCAGCATCACAAAAATGGGTGCTTCACTGGCAATGGAAATCTGGAGGTGGGGTTTCCCAACGAGGGGAGCCTTTACCTGGCAACGGAAGTCTGGAGGTGGGGCATCCCAGCGGCAGCAGCGGGTTCGTAAGGTGAAAATAGTTCAGAAGAAGAGGCAAAAAAATCTTAAACCTCGGTTTCTTATCTCGAAAAGTTCATATGACGAGGGGTTCATAAGACGAGGTATCATGTATTGTGATTTTTAGACAGCAACTAGTGGTGGATTGCTCCTAGTTCGGACCAGCTCTAAGAACTAGTAGTGTCAGCAGTGGGAGGTTACGCCCACACGCCCTGTATGCTTCTGCACATGTGCAGAAATGTCAAGCACATGCGCAAACCAGTAGTAAATGATTTTTAGAACCCACTACTGCTACCAACCAAACAATATGAATTCATAACTGGTCATCCGGAGATTCAGTCATGTGAAAGCTTGGGAATGCTTCCAATTTTATCTGCAAGAACAGCTCAAAGGATACAGGGGAAAATTAGTGGGACTAGTGCTTTTGTTCTATTGTAAGAAATGGAAGCTTTTCTGTTCCAAGATAAACAAAAAAAAGAAAGAAGAAGCAGCAGCAGCTCTAATCGCTTTATGCTGCAAGGATATTATGACACAAAAGCCCACTGCAAAAAGCACCTTGCAATTTATGTATCATGCCTGTCATGGGTCTGGGAGTTGCAAAATCTATTGCAGGAAATAATCCTGTGATGATACATTAATTATCATGAGCGTGCATTCATGGTTTAGGTCACTGAAGAAGCCTAATCCTTTGTATACCCAAGAGTGACCCATCAGTAAAACGCTGATGTGATACAAAGAAGAAAAAAAACAATTACATACAGCCCAAGGCTGCCGCTGCTGTTACCTACAGAGAAGAATCCTGGAGAGCTTTAAAGCACAAAAGAGGAAAGAAAAGGTTTTTCTCATTTAAAAATTGGTACATTAAATCCAAGGAAACCTGACAGGCTGAGAAATAATGGCCTGAGTTTACTCTTATTTAAAAACTGGCTGCCTGCTGCTTTTGCTGCAATCACCACTCAGGCTTTCAGCACAATTTCAAATTAAATATACATAAGTGCTTTCAAGAGCTGTTAATTTGAAGGTCGTTAAAGAGCATAAAATATATTCCTTTTATTTATAAAGAGGCACACAATAACGCTATAGCATACAGACTCCTATTCTGGTCTCTGCAGCATTTATTATTGCCAGTGCACAAGTGATTGACTCCCCCCAGACATAGATATCACAAAATACACCAACACACACACAGAGTGGTTTGCAACCATCCACTGCTCAGCCTTTCCTGGATTTCGAGGACAAAGAGACACAGAAAACAGGGGAGTAACAGATGCATTTGACAAGGGGAAAATTCTCCAACTCAGGGGCAAGCACAACGCCTGCTGCTCAGAGCTCTGGTTGTATTCGGTGCATTCTAGTCAGTGCCTTGATATACCGTTCTGACAAAGCATCCTGCCACTCAGATCTGCCTTCACCTACTTTTGAGTTCTGCTTATAAGCCCGCCGTGCTCAGTGGAATTGTAAACAGCCATTTAACAAACACAGCACCATCTGTCTGTATCTGTAAGGGGCATTTTATCACTTGCCTAGCCATTCAGCGCAGGTTTTATTCGGGCTGTCTAAGAGTCTCCCCGCCAGCAAAGGTCCTACCCATGACCTTCCTTCTGCCCCCATCTTGGCAGTGAAAACCCCTTGTGGCCACCTCTTCCAACCTCCTTGCCCTTCTTTTTGCTTCTCTTTTGCCACAGCTGTCATTTTCTGAGATAAATTACCTGGTGTTACAGCCTGTCAGCATTCTCATAGCATCTCTGCTGAACAGGAGGAGGGGAAGACAAGGTTGAAGTGGGTGGGATAGGAGAGGAGAATTGGAATAGATGGAAATAGGCCACTGCTTCAGAAAATTCAAATAAGGAGCATTTCAGATTTAAAGATGCAAGAGAAAATAAAGCAGATTTAATCAAAAAGAGCAGGGAAAAAATGAGCTTTATAGATAAATTGATGAATGGGAAAATAATGAAAAATGAAATATAAAAGAATTATATTTTCATGGTTTTTGATATTAATAGCATTCAATATTATTAAGAATATAATCAGATGGCTATAAACAAAGCTTACTAGGCTTCAGAATTTTCAACTACCCTGGAGAATGAATGTTGGGCTAGATAATTACACGTAGATCACAAGCCAACGGCAGTATGGCACACTTGAGTGTAGGAAAATAATCAATGATACTATGTACTACATGAAAGTATTAAATACAAAAAGAAGAAATAATAAATATGTAGCAAAAATTGACTTGTTTAGAACTTTACTTTTCCCAGAACATCACATGAGAATTTGGGCTTCAAAATGAAATATGAACATGCATAGAAAACTTGAATTTTTCACAATAATCATCTCAGTATCTATGATACAATAAACACTATAGCAGCTAGTGGGGTTTCAGCAAGTATTAGACTAAATATAAATTAGCATAGTTTACATTCTAATAGCGTTTTACAAATTTTATCCGTTCTTATACTTTTATAGTTAGCCAGTTTGGTTATTTATAGTGTTCAGGTTATTTATGATAAAATTGATTGTAATTCTATAGTTCTCTTTCAGATTTTAATTCCTGTACTTTGTGATTTTATGTTAACAATTTATTTTTATATTATTTTATTTTATTCATATGTTTTTAAAGAGAATCAGCTTGACCTTGTTGTTTATAAAAAGGGAAAGGGGAGCTTTAGACAAGCTTTCAAGATTATAGGTGGCAGGGTGGCTCAATGGTTAAGGCACTGGGCTTGCCTGCTGGAAAGTGGGCAGCCCAGGTTTGAGAAGCAAGTGCCACATGATGGGGTGAGCTCCGATCCTTGGCTCAGCTCCTACCAACCTAGCAGTTCTAAATCATGCAAATGCAAGTAGATAAATAGGTACCACTTTAGAGGGAAGATAACAATGCTCCATGATGTCAGGCTGGCCATATGACCATAGAAATGTCTTTGGACAACATCTTGAAATGGAAGTAAGCGTTACCCCTATAATTGGCAATGCTCAGCGAAAATAAGATATACAAGGATTCCTTTTTTTCCAAGATTCTCCTTAATAGACCCTACAAAAATAAAACAGCATTCCAGCAATCCCCAAGTTGTCCATTTCTTGACTAAGCCTATCTGATCATATTACACATACCTCACATAATTTTCATGCAGAGAAATAAATCTCATGGTTTTTCCCCCCCAAAACAGAGCATAATGTTGATTTTGAGTAATCATACAAATAAGTACATACTTAGGATAACCTGAAGGTTAAAAAATAAATTATGGATTAATATGGAATGTACAGGCATAGCTATAACCTTTGGGACAACCATGACCCGATGATTGAGAATATCCATAGACATTTACTCTGAACAAATTTCAATCTTCAGAATTATGTGAGTCACATCTTAGGGTATTTAAAAAATTGGTTCATGAGCTGGCTTAAATTGTATGCATTATCTCTGAGAAATTGTAAAAATGTCTTTATGTTCAGAAATGAACATAAAAACATTTGGAAAGATTCTACAAGAACATCATAAATAATGTGATCATGAAAATAATAACTAGAATTAAGCAAGAATTATTGTAAGACTTAGTCTTACCAGATTACATTTATTTTATTTCTCAATTAAATAACTTCCTTCCTAATTTGCTTGTGTGGTATAAACATGGTACCTTTTTATTTCAGTAAACTTTTTGGTAAAGTATTTTATGACATTCTGATTTACAAGACAGTTCAGTGTGGGTTAGATGGCATGAGAATTACTGTATAAGGATACATAGCTGGCTGAAAAGTGCATTTATCAATGGATCCTTACTGAATTGGGAATGCCCTATTGGTTAGAGTGCCACAAGATTCGATGCAAGGTTCTTGCCCTTCCACATTTTTATTAATTTGCACGAAGAAGTGGAAAAATTATTTGTGCAATATACAAATGATGTAGAAGTGGTTTGGACAGGCAACACCTTAGAAGGCATGGACTAAACATGATAAATGATCTTGATAATAAAAATAAAATAAACAAATAAATAATTTTTTTTTTAATTTAGGGCAGGAATAAAACAGAGTTATAGAATGGGCTTAGTCACTGTATATGTGAAAAAGATAGTTCTTATAAAAAAAGATCTTGCAAAGGTACTTGATTGTAAGCAACATGCTTCAAGAATGTGATTGCCTACAAAATAGGCAAGTGAATTTTCAGACTGCATCAAGAGAAGTATAATTGCTTCCCACTCCCAAAGTAAAATTAAAAAAAAATGTAAAAGTTCCACTTTATTCTGCCTCAGCTACATTACATCTTCTGTGTTGTTCCCAGTTTGGAGAAACTGGAACAAGCTCAGGAAAGGGCAAGTATCAAAGTCCAGAGAAATCGAGTCCTATGAAATGAATGGAAGGAATCTCCTAAGCACATGATAGCATTCATGAAATAACTGAAGGATTGCATAGAGGTCAAGATCTCTTCTTTCTTCGAGGACATAGATTCATGAATTTAAATATAGATACAAACTGAACTTCAGAAAAAAATAATAAAAGTAACAGCAGTCCAATAGTGAACCCAACTGTTGAGTTCGCCTTCACTATCAGTATCCCCTTCAGTATCTAAGGTCTAAGATCCTGTGAATTAGGGAATTCTGGAACTGAAATCCACATTTATTGACATTGTTGATTGAGAAACACTATCCTAAATGGTCTTTCCATGTCTCTGTGTCTTGTGTTTTTGTGAAATATTTTTAAAATTAATTTTCTTAGCTGTTATTATTATTCGAGACAATGATGAATCCACATACAGATGGGAAGTTGAACAACTATCCTTGTGGTGTGACCAGAACAATCTAGAACTGAACACACTCAAAACCGTAGAAATGGTGGTAGACTTTAAGAGAAGCCCTTCCACCCTTCCACCTCTCACAATACTAGACAACACAGTATTTATTTATTTATTTATTTCTTAGATTTGTATGCCGCCCCTCTCCGAAGACTCGGGGCGGCTCACAACATGTAAAAAAAACAAATCATAAGCAATCAGACAGATGTAAAATATTTAGATATTTAAAAAACCCCATATGCTAACAGTCACACACACAGACATACCATGCATAAAGTAAACGTGCCCAGGGGGAGATGTTTCAGTTCAGTATCAACAGTAGAGACCTTCATATTTCTAGGTTCTATCATATCTCAAGACTAAAATGGTCACCTAACATCAAAAACATCATCAGAAAAGCACAACAAAGAATGTTCTTTCTGCGCCAGCTCAGGAAGCTCAAACTGCCCAAGGAGCTGCTGATACAGTTCTACAGAGGAATCATTGAGTCTGTCATCTGCACCTCTATAATTGTCTGGTTTGGTGCTGCAACCCAACAGGACCAACACAGACTTCAGAGGATAATCAGAACTGCAGAAAAAACAATTGCTGCCAACCTGCCTTCCATTGAGGACTTGTATACTACACGAGTCAAAAAGAGGGCGGGGAAAATATTTACTGACCCCTCACATCCTGGACACAAATTGTTTCAACTCCTACCCTCAAAACGCTGCTACAGAGCACTGCACACCAAGACAACTAGACACAAGAACAGGTTTTTTTCCGAACGCCATCACTCTACTAAACAAATAATTCCCTCAACACTGTCAGACTTTCTACTAAATCTGCACTTCTATTCTACTAGTTTTTCTCATCATTCCTTTCACCCATTTCCTCCCATGTTGACTGTATGACTGTAACTTGTTGCTTATATCCTAAGATTTTTATTAATATTGCTTCTTCATTGCTTATTTGACCCCTATGACAATCATTAAGTGTTGTACCACATGATTCTTGACAAATGTATATTTTATTTTATGTACCCTGACAGCATATGCACCAAGACAAATTCCTTGTGTGTCCAATCACACTTGGCCAATAAAAATTCTATTCTATTCTATTATGTATTGAATTTGCCTTTTTACCACGAACTAGGGAATTGTAAAGAAATTATGCTGAATCCTTCCTACAGTGTATATGACTTTCCATGAGCTAGAAGCCAAAATGGCCATTTTCCTATTATCACCAGATAGGTAATAAGGTAATTGCCCTGTTACTTCTAGGAAAGGCTAATAAATTTCACAAATAAGGATTCAGAGCTGTAGAAAAATGTCATACATTCCATTAACTGAGTAGTCAGCCAGGCAAAATGATATGTTTATAAATTCAGCCATCATAGTCCTTCTTTCGTACTTTTTGAATTTATTGTAATAAAAGCAAAAAGCCATCAAACATTAGAACAAAGGCTCTTTCAGTCCACCTTGTGTGAATTTCAATGGCCTCTTTATAAGATTAATATTCAGAATACATCTTTTCCATGCATGTTGCATTTGCTTTGACAACATAGCTGAATACTGATTCTTACACACGTTACTTCAAGGGATTCATGATGAGTTATCGGACAGGGTTCTTTCGTCCAGTTAAACGAGGGATTTCTCTTTTTCCCCATCAGACTTTTGTATTTTGTATCTTGTTAGTATTTACTTCTAATCTGGGCAGCATGAAAGTTTTCAAACATCTTAAAATAATAGTGGTATAAAAATAAAAGCCTTTGCCATGAATCAAGTTGTCCTTCCTATTGCTTTTGGTTTCTGGAGACATTATTATTATTATTATTATTATTATTATTATTATTATTATTTATTGGATTTGTATGCCGCCCCTCTCCGCAGACTCGGGGCGGCTAACAACAGTGGTAAAACAATCCAATTAATAAAAACAACTAAAAAACCTTATTATAAAAAACCAAACATGCTCCTGTCTGTGTCACATTTCAGAGCAGCACAGCCTAGTAAGGAAGTTCATCTAAAACTAAACATTACATGACTTACAAAGTTTTGCTTTGCTATTGAATTGTGCTCATTCTGAAGCAGGGAAATACAGCTGTAATCTTTGAACTGCAGGTGGCTTCCGAGGGACTTTCGGAAAGACTCCAGAGAGCTCTCCTATGTCATTGCCCAATTTACATTAACTTCAATCTCTGGTTTGCGGCAACATTAGACTTGTAACTGAATACAGTAATTTATTTTTTAAAAAAATATAGAGAGAGATATAGAGGCATACAATGTCAATAATTTAAAAAGTAGCAATGTTGTTGAGCTAAAATCTGTCTTTTAATATTCAGGTATATGGTATGAAAGAGGCACTCTCAAGTTTGCTTTGATTTGTCTTGAAGCTATAAAATAATTAGCAATAGCAGAGTTATTAATTTCTGTTAACTATTTTCACTGCATTCTGAAGCCTTGCTGGTTGCTTATACTTCCTAATGTGCAAAAGGTTTCGCGGCAGTTTTCTTGCAATGTATTTCTTTTTAATTTAATTACAATCTGGGGAAGTTGAAGACCAAGAAGGGATGACTGTTCAGTACAGATAGCCTTCGACTTATGACCATAATTGGAAGCAGATTTCCCATTGCTAAGCAAGGGAGCTAAGTGAATTACGGCCAAATTTACAATCATTTTTATCATGGTTATTAAGTGAATTACTACAGTTGTTAAGTGAAACATGCAGTTGTTAAGTGAATCAGGCTTCCCTCCCTGACTTTGCTTTTCAGAAGATAGCTGGTGCATCACAAATGGCAATCACATGACTTCAGGATGCTAAAATGATGTTAAAAAGATGCTGGATTTTGATCATCGTTACCATGGGGATGCTGCAATGGTTTTAAATGCAAGGACCAGTTGTAAGTCACTATTATAACTTTGAACAGTTGTTAAGTAATTTTTTTGTAAGTCGAGGACTATCTATATAGTAAAATACAGGATTTACATAAATACCTCTGGCCACCTCAAACAAAATAAGCACAAGGATAATCATACTTCACTTATGAGAATTTCAATAACACTTGGAATTTAAAGAATTAAAAGAAGTTCTCTTTCATTAAATTGAATGATAACTGGCAGAAAATACTGTAGGACGTTTTTCTTCAAGATACAAATAAATAATGGTGATAACAATGACAGCATTAACAATGAAATGTTAATAATATGACAATAACAATGAAATGATGATAACTATAATATTAGCAGTATTGAAAAAAGTAACTGTAAAAATAATTATGATGCTAATCACAACAGCATTCATTCATTAGAATAACAGTGATTATTAGTTCATATTTTTGGTCCTGACATTTTGGCCCAGTTTATTTCTGGAAATATATCCTGGCCCCAAATATTTGCCCTAAGGCACCTGTAGAGGATGGTGCAAATTGGATTACGATCAATCCTCTGTTAATTAGAAAGGATAGAAACTTTTCTTTCCTCAGCTGCCTCATTTTAAGATTCCCCCAATATGGGATATAAAATAATAAAAATAAAATCCTTTATTGGTGTGCCAATACTAATTGTTTTTGTTTACTTCCTGTGGGGAAAGTTATGAGTCAGAAATAAAGCAACTGGTAGAGGAAATAAACAAATTGATCTTGTAACTTGTAGCGGGCCCCAGAGCAATAGTCACAAATTCAATTGGATACCACTCTATAAATATAAAACAATAGGCACTTTGACCCTTGTTCCAACTTCATATGATAAATGATCATCTTTCCAAGGAATAACTGGAATTAATTCTGACTGATCAGCATTTTATAGCTGCGGGGCACATAACTTCATATGACTGCCTGTTATATTGAAAATCTCAAAGTAACAATAAAAACAGTTCTTTTTCTAGCCACAACTCAATGATTATCCTACTGCTGAGTTTTGGTAAATGCTAAAGCTATTATCCATAAAATAAGAATTACTGATTACAAAATCTATTCAACCAAATGTCTTGCCACCCTTTATTTTATTTATTTATTTATTAAATTTGTATGCCGCCCCTCTCCGTAGACTTTGTTCTGGTCCCTGGTCACTTTAAAGAAAATACTCAGTACCAGTAGTTTCAGAGGAGGACTTAACATAATGACCAAGGTCCAGAACAGAAAATATTAGAATTATCTTCATAGCATTACTCCACTTTATAGTAAATAACATTTTTATAGTCCACAAGGAAGATGCAGTGGACTATAATTACAAAATGAGGATGCACTAACTGCTGTAGAAAAAAAATGTGGATGTCTGTTTCCTCCCACTCCCCCCCACCCCCAAAAATAATTGCAATGCTCTAAAATAATAAAGATGCAAAATATTATGGAAATAATCTGTTTGGAATCAACACATCTTCTCACACACCTATATTTCAGGAACAAGTACTTGCATCACTGATTCCTTCCATATGCTACACTTAAGTGTTAAGACATGTATATAGAAAGCATGTGGGGTATGGTCGATGCTTTCATAACTTTGCTTCTGCAATAGTCATGGCAAGGAAGCCATGCACAAAGCTTCTTGAGCTCTTTTAAAAGAAGGGGGAAGCCCTAATATAGACAGTGGGCACTACTATCCAACACTAGCAGCTCTCTTAACAGTGTCTTCTTTGGCATTGGTTCTCTGAGATGACTTAATAGATGGTATCTGATCCTGAAAGCCAGAATACAGATTGTCCTTGGAAAATGGATAAGTAATCTATTGATGGCAACTATTTTTTATGTTCCTTTGATAGTGGAACGATTAAATGATAATATATCTAGACTAGGAAAAAGCCTACCCGAAAGATCATTGTTTTGCATAAACTCTCCACATACTCTATTATGTGGGTTAGCAGAAGAAGAATAGCAATTTTATTCCACAAAGCACTCTCAGATAAGCAGAGAAATTCTGTTTTAAGTTAAGTATTTCAAATAGGGAATGACATTTGTAATTAACAGTAAAATCAAATATAGAAAAGGAAGAGCTGAAGGCATGTTAGAATGTTAAAGAAACAGTGAGAAAAGGCTAGCAAGAAAAGGGTGGGCAAAGGGACAGAAGTGATACAGGAACCTACCTCTGATGCCATGAAACCAAAATCAATATATATCAAAATCCTGAGGTCCAAATAATGGAACTAAAGATTTCCAATCCATCTTTTTCTGGTCACTGGAGGACTAAGCCTTCTGCTTAGTTGACATTCCGTAACTGTTCTACATGAAAACCTTGTTGCAAAGTGAAGTCTCCTGCTTCCTTTTTCCTTATAAATTCATTCGCTTTCTTTTTCTCTTTTCATTTCCCAGTACACACATTCCATGCCCAGTTGAATTAGACAGAAAGCAAGGCACATCACTTCCGTCTCCCAATGGATCCCCAAGTTCCATGAAAAGGATGATCAGCCACCAGTCCAGCTTGGTTGTTGTTTCTTCTGTGATGGATAAGCTGCGAGTGACTCCACAGTTAAGCTGACATATAGACAACACGCACACACTTGCGGGAACATCTTTCGCCCCTTTTTTCCCCCCCATGAGGATATCGTTTTCCCTTTTGCAAAAAAATGCAAGCAAAAGAAAAAACAGGATTTTCTATTGAAGGTACAACTCTTCTTCAATATGAAGACATTAACTGGGTTGGTCTTGATCCCCCATGCAGTGGTCAGTGAAGTCCTTTGTAACTGATGGCACAATGTTTGGAGGTTCTTATAGTTAACTTTAGGAACTGTTGAACAACATTTGCCATAGTTTATGAGCCAAAGAGGGAAATGGGTGGATAAGAATGACTCTGGAAGAAGAACTAAAGAAGAGAAGGAAGGGAATCTGACTGCTGAAGATTGTTGCTCTGGTTGCCTCTTTCTTCTCCATTGGCCTCTTGACTACTGCTCACTGGTGGTAGGACTGAAGTCTCTTTTCTTCCCAAAACACATTGGTTTTCTTCACTTTTTTAAAATATTTGATTTGTACATATTTATACTTATTTATATTCTGTTTTCCATGGCATTTCCCATAAATGTGCTTCTGTTGGTGTGAGAAACATAATTTGCCATTTAGAAACAAATTCCATATATTCTTTGTCCGCAGCGCATAAGAGTTCCCAAATAATTATCCAATCTCTATAGACATCACAACTGCTTTGTCAGCCTCCCCTCCCCTTCCCCATCCAACCCTCTTCTGTCCTCCCCTCTTTTTCTCCCATTGTTGTAAGAAGACACGCAGCATCATGCCATCGCAGTTGGTGACTGGCTCATCTGTACTCTCATAGACTGGACACTGCTCAGGATCTTCTTCTGGTGTCCGGCTAAAGTCACCCCTATTCTTAGAAGATCTCTGCAAAAGATAAGAGACAGGATCATACTTGTGGAGAAGAGGTCTTTGTCTCCTGTTTATATGGACAAGATACATGAGCTGGCAAATTCAAAATGCAGTTGCAGAAAGTGAAGCTGCTATCCTAAGATGAGCAAACAGCACTGATATAAGATGTTGAATGAATGTATATGTGCATGATTCAAAAGAGTAGTCTTTTTTTCCTCAAACCCATAACAAATAGATGCTTAAGTAAAGGATCATAGACTTAGTTCTCTCTTCCTTGAAGATCCTAACTTCCCAGGTGTCTTGAGACGATAAGCTACTTTATGTTGTTACAAATGATGATAATGTAAGCAAGGAGAAGAATTTCTGAGAAATGTCTTATTTCTAAATTAACTGGTCACTACATGAGTCCTGTTGTACTAATTGGTAGAGTGGTTGCAATCTTTGAATGAAAGGAACGATGTCAGACACGCCCCAGTTTATGGATTCAAATTCCAGACCTGGTTGGAAGCTGGTAGCTTGTTAGTGAATTCTAAAAACTATAAAGTGCTGACTGAAGAGAGTGTGAAGATGAATGACACTGATGAATATATAGTATGGCAGATGCAAGGGAACTGGTGGAAATTTCCAGAGCACAAAAGAGATTATGGAGGCACAGAGGCCTGAAAAGAGAAGCAAAGGAAGAGTGTGAAAGTGCTTTTGGATGAAGTCATGTTGCCTTGTAAGTTATGAATGATCTATTTTCCTGACGGTTATATGTGTTTCTCATTGGTGATTTTTTAATATTAATTCCAAGAGAAGTTAATAATAAATAAAACATTCATTAAACAGTTTAAATATAATAATCTAAACCAAAACAAACCAAAACAACCCCCCAAAAAATCAATTTATGAAATAAGCATAAATCAGTTAGTTTTCAAAAGCCAACCAAACCAATAATCAACAGTATTATTTCTGTCTGTTTTCAGAAGATTAGCATATTCCTGGTGCCAAAATCCTTTCTCTGATCCAGGTTTAGTTTTTGTTGATTATTTGAAGCATGAAAAGAAAAGCTTGATCTCATCTTCTTCCATCACTGAAGCAAATAGGGAAATGAGAAGTTTGCCACTTACTCCGATGTCATTTGTGCAACTAACTGAAGGGATGTGAAGCCAGCAGTTAGAAAACTGTCTCTGTACTGGTTCATTTTGATTGCATTCAACCAATCGTCTACTGAGGTAAAGGCAGTGAAATCTGGGATGGAGCGATCCAACAGTGGCTGAGAAGGCCTGAAACAGAAGGCAAGCAGTGAGTCAGAGATGAAAAAAACAAAGCCCACTGCAACAATATCGCCAAAAAGGCTTCTAGAGTTGTTAACCTGATCCTACGCAGCTTCTGCTCTGGCAAACTCACGCTACTCACCAGAGCCTACAAAACTTTTGCCAGACCCATCCTTGAATACAGTTCATCTGTCTGGAACCCATACCACATCTCAGACATCAACACCCTTGAAAATGTCCAAAGATACTTCACCAGAAGAGCCATTCACTTCTCCACTCGAAACAGAATACCCTACGAAAGCAGACTATCAATCCTTGGTCTTGAAAGCTTAGAACTACGGTGCCTAAAACACGATCTAAGTATTGCCCACAAGATCATATGCTGCAACGTTCTACCCGTCAATGACTACTTCAGCTTCAATCGCAACAACACAAGAGCACGCAACAGATTCAAACTTAATATTAACCGCTCCAAACTTGACTGTAAAAAATATGACTTCAGCAACCGAGTGGTCGAAGCATGGAACTCATTACCTGACTCAGTAGTGTCAACCCCTAACCCCCAACATTTCTCCCTTAGACTATCCACGATTTACCTTTCCAGGTTCCTTAGAGGTCAGTAAGGGGTGTGCATAAGTGCACCAGTGTGCCTTCAGTCCCCTGTCCAATTGTCTCTCCTTATCTCATTTATCTTTTCTTCCTTTCAAATTTGTTCACCTATACTTTTATATCTTGTCTTCTATTCGTTTCTTTAGTTATATTACTACATATCTATTCTCTTCAATGTGTATTATGTATTGGAATAAATAAATAAATAAATAAATAAATAAATAAATAAGCAAGCAAGCAAGCAAGCAAACAAACAAACAAACAAACAAACAAACAAACAAACATAGACAGTAAAGGAGTTCCTCCTTTTTCACTGATTTGCTTAATCTTCTGCTACTATTCATTTAAAACTTCAGCGGATCTGGTGGTCCACATTGTGGTTATTATGAATTGATTAGCCAAACTGGAATAAGCAAGAGTTTATTTTAAGTGGCGGAACTGAAGTAAATGCAGTTATTGAAAATTTGAGGATTTTAACATTCTTCAATATTATTGTAATAACAGCTGAAAAAGAAATCCTGGTCATTTTTTGCAACAGCAATAGAAACTTTCATTAATCAAACTATAAATTATCTAATGCTATTTTCTCAGAAAGGAACATCCATTTAAATTTAATTTGTTAATTAAAAAGGGATAACTGATCCTCCAAGTATCTTTTACTAGCTACAGCTTTTTTCAAAAAGTTTAATATGGTATTTTAGGTCTCAGTTAAAACATAGTAATATATGTGGAAACTTACACAGCGGTGATGGTAGCCACAGTTTTGAGGCTCGCTGGATTTCGGATCATTTTATCTAAAGTGTTAACTATTTCAGCAAACCGTGGCCTTGTGTTGCGGTCTTTCTGCCAGCAATCTAACATAAGTTGATGTAGAGCAGTTGGACAATCCATAGGTGGCGGGAGCCGGTAATCTTGCTCAATTGCATTAATTACCTATAAATGTAATAAATATGTAATAAATCAATGTGTCAATGTAGTAGAAAGAGATATAATTCTGAAAATCACTGGAGTTAAAATAATATTTTAATCAGAATGTAAGTCTCTTAAACCACTGCTACACATGCATAACCTTCTATATTTATTCACTTTATTACAGTTTTTGAGTGATTGGTTCCAAGTCCACAAACATAAAACCCCCTGAAAGTTCCAGGATTTAATATTCAGATGTGTTCCACATCTTTATCAGAATTTACTATTTGTCAACGATATATTTATTTTTACATGTTTGACATCAGGGCTATGTCCCAAGAACTACCAAGGCCAAATTCCCAGCCAAAGAAAGCAAACAGAAAAGAAAATAGGTTAGACAGTGATACCTCGTCTTACAAACCCCTCGTCATACAAACTTTTCGAGATACAAACCTGGGATTTAAGATTGTTTTGCCTCTTCTTCCAAACTATTTTCACCTTACAAACCCAAGCAGCCGCCACTGGGATGCCCCGCTTCCAGACTTCTATTGCCAGCGAAGCACCCGTTTTTGCACTGCTGGGATTCCCCTGCTGGGATTCTCCTGCAGCATCACAAAAACACGGAAGTTCGGAGGTGGGGTTTCCCATGGAGGGTATCCTCAGGGGAATCCCAGCAGCACAAAAACGGGCGCTTCGGCTGGCAAAAGGAGTGAGTTTTGGGCTTGCACGCATTAATCACTTTTTCATTGATTCCTATGGGAAACATTGTTTCGTCTTACAAACTTCTAACCTTACAAACCTTACGAACCAATTAAGTTCGTAAGATGAGGTATCACTGTATCTTAATAAGCCATCATAGAAATATTAGTGAATTTTTCATGTGAATCAAATTTTGCATGTTTTATAAACATACCTTTTGACTTATATAGTAATGGCAATCAGACAGAACTTTAATCATATTGTTGATAATGCTCAGTAATTGGCAGCCAAAATTTTTACTGCCACACTGTGGGTGTGGCTTATTTTGTGAGTGTGGCTTAATGGTCATGTGACTGGATAGGAGTGGCTTGTCGGCCATGTGATCAGGTGGGAGTGGCTTGAACAATCATCACCGTTCAAGTGAACTGTTAAATCCTCAACTTACAATCTTACCAGTGTCACTCTCTGTGGTGACAATTTGCTTCACGTTTTCCGCGCTCTCCTTCCTGGGTCGTCCCCCTGCCTCAGGCAAATGAGTGCTGCCAGAAGCATAAATGCTGCCAGCACCACTTCCACTCACTCTTTCTGCTTGTACCTCAGGTGGGAGGTGGGTGCGTGAGGCTGGAGCGGAGCAGGGCAGGAAGGAGAAAAGAGGGAAAAAGCAAGGAGCACAGATGCAGCAGCAGCGGCAGGGGAAAAAAAAGAAAAAACAAGCCGAGACCAGTAATCCAGGAAGTGATAGCTGCCGATCAGCTGGAGCTGCGCGTGCATCTTCATTTCTGTGTTCCACCCCGTCCTGCCTGCTGCCCCCCCGATTATGCTAGTAGCAACTATCATGTGGGATGAATCATACAAGTTTTGACCATGACACAGAAAACCTAAATCCTCTGTGATTGCCAGGATCCTGATCTTAATGAGTTCCACTTATTCTAATAGGAAAACTTTCACTGTCACCAATGGGGAATCACAATGGAAAAATAACATTAGTGGTGTAAATTGGCATGTACCTCAAGATGCTCCTACAGCTTTCCCATAACCCCAAGTTGTAAAAAAGCTTTAGTAAAGATTTCTATTGTTTGCTTATCTGGACTGAAATATGTACTATGGAATATTTTCAATATTATGAACTCAAAACTAGATGAAACCAACTGGAATTCCAATTCAGCGGTCTTACGCTTTGCGTTTCTATCTTCTTTACTTTCAAAAATGGAGCCCTTTTAAAGTTGAATCATTTCAGCACACTAACAGCATGCAATCAGGAATAAAGGAAATAGTTTGCCCTCTGCACACAAGGAGCAACAAAACAGTGCTGGCTCTGGAGAAAAAAAGGGTATTCAGAGGTTAATTTGACTTATGTTGCTTCCAGATAAAGGAAGTCCCTTCCCTGTTAGCAGCCGCTACACTCGCTGTTTCTGCCTATCATGCTGTAGTGGAGACTTCATCAAGGCTCAACGCCTCACTCATAAAGTCTCTGAAATATTTCAAAAGCCTGCCAGGCTCTTAGTGTCCAATTATCATACACTGGCTGGCTGGTCTTTCCAGTTCCTCTCCACTTCTCCATTTCTTTCATCTCTGATGCTCTTTCTTACTGTAGACATTGAAGGGGGAAGGAGGAGCGGCAGCAGCAGCTGTGGATTTTGTATCTCCCAGTTAGTAGTGCCAAGTGTCTCTCTATAGCTCAGCATGCACCAGGGTTGGAGACAACTGAGTTATGTCTGAAAGGGACTAATACATAAATCAGACATCCTCACTCTGTTCCGAGAGGGAAAAGTATGATTTAAGTATTACAGATGGGATTCTTTTTAAAACTGCACGAGCACAATACTGTACATGTAAAAATTTTACTACATAGGGTAATGTATGATTGGTTGTTAAGTTGTTAATGAACATTCATCTTAACTCATGTCTTCTTTGAAAGTGGAAATGGGACTACCTCCCTCTCCCACTTCGTAGCCATTAAGGTAAAACTGGACTGGTCAGTCCTAAATAGAGTAAACTTGCTGATTAGACAACAGCAATAGTACTTAGACTTATATATTGCTTCATATAGCAGTGATGACGAACCTATGGCATGGGTGGCACAGGTGGCATGTAGAGCCATATCTGCTGCCACATGAGCCATTGCTCTAGCTCAGCTCCAACGTGCATGTGTGTGCCGGCCAGCTAATTTTTGGCTTCCTGGAGGGGAGGGCATTTTTAGAATAGAATAAAATTGTATTGGCCAAGTGTGATTGGACACACAAGGAATTTGTCTTGGTGCATATGCTCTCAGCGTACATAAAATAAAATATACATTTGTCAAGAATCATGGGGTAAAACACTTAATGATTGTCATAGGGGTCAAATAAGCAATGAAGAAGCAATATTAATAAAAATCTTAGGATATAAGCAACAAGTTACAGTCATACAGTCAACATGGGAAGAAATGATGGGATAGGAATGATGAGAAAAACTAGTAGAATAGAAGTACAGATTTAGTACTTCTATTTAGTACAACATGGGAAGAAATGATGAGAAATAGGAATGATGAGAAAAACTAGTAGAATAGAAGTACAGATTTAGTAGAAAGTCTGACAATGTTGAGGAAATTATTTGTTTAGTAGAGTGATGGCGTTCAGAAAAAAACTGTTCTTGTGTCTAGTTGTCTTGGTGTGCAGTGCTCTGTAGCGACGTTTTGAGGGTAGGAGTTGAAACAATTTATGTCCAGGATGTGAGGGGTCAGTAAATATTTTACCTGCCTTCTTTTTGACTCGTGCAGTATACAGGAAGGCAGGTTGGCAGTAATTGTTTTTTCTGCAGTTCTTATTATCCTCTGAAGTCTGTGTCGGTCCTGTTGGGTTTGCAGCACCAAACCAGACAGTTATAGAGGTGCAGATGACAGACTCAATGATTCCTCTGTAGAACTGTATCAGCAGCTCCTTGGGCAGTTTGAGCTTCCTGAGCTGGCGCAGAAAGAACATTATTTGTTGTGCTTTTTTGATGATGTTTTTGATGTTAGGTGACCATTTTATGTCCAGGGATGCCAAACACGAGCCTACTGGGCCAAACACGAGCCTACTGGGCCCACTAGAAGTTGTGAAACAAGCTGTTTCTAGCCTTCAGAGGGTGGGAGAAGCTGTTTTCACCCTCCCCAGGCATTGAATTATGGGTGTGGGCACTCATGCATGCGCAATAGTGCGCGCCCACATTCTTTTGGCACACAAGGAAAAAAAGATTCACTGTCACTGCTCTATAGCCTTCTCTAAACAGTTTACAGTGTCAACATATTGCCCCCCCCGAATCTGGGTCTCCATTTTACCAATCTTGAAAGGATGGAAAGCTGAGCGAACCTTCAGCCAGTGTGAATCGAACTGCTGGCAGCCAGCAGAATTAGCCTGCAATACCAATTCTAAACACTGTGTCACCACAGCTCTTCCATATGAGTGAGAAAGCCTAAGAGAGTTCAAACCCTTGAGGATGCACTTGAATGGTATCGAAGTAAAGGTGGGGTGGGGTGCTTTCACATAGCGCAGTAAGGAGGACTTAAATCTGTCTCATTTATCACTGGTGAGCAAGATGGAAGCCACATCACAGAGAATGGTAGAAAGAAAAGAAGTGGCAGAGAGGTTAGAGCTTTATTTGGGGAGAAATACTTTCCTCCTTTTCCAGAGCCATTACATCTATAACTAAAAATAATTTCGGTATTCAGAAAAAGTGCCTGCCTGTATTGAAGACCCATAACAGACAGGTTGTTGGACTAAATAGACAAGACAGAAAAGTCCCCCCCCCCCCAATAAAGAAATCAAGCAAAGTTTTACTATGTTGTGCACAGAGCGTCATAAACTTACATCTTGATTGGACATGTCCCAATAGGGTCTTTCTCCAAATGACATTACTTCCCACATAACAATACCATAACTCCATACATCACTGGCGGAGGTGAATTTACGGTAGGCAATAGCTTCTGGCGCTGTCCATCTCACTGGAATTTTCCCTCCCTGAAAGACAGCAATTATGAAGGTGTAAGCAGTGTAATATTGAAGCTGTAAGCAGTGTAACATACCAAAGGTTTCCTGTATAAAATTTAACCTATTTCATAGGTAAGTATTTATCTAAATCTATTGTAATTTACAATAGCAGCATAGTCTTAGAAGGAAAGGAATTCAATTAAAATGTGTTCCACGGATAGGGCACATTTTTTCTTCTTTTTCTTGCATATGAAGACAGACATTTTTTAAAAATATTGCTCTTATACTAATTAACACATTGATATCCACAAATTACCCTGGATTCTGTTAGAGGATTATTTCATCAGTATGCGCATACTAATACCAAAAGCAAATTTTTAGTGTTGGACACATGATTACAACCCATCAAATTATTTCTCTATGGTTAAGAATATATCTGGTGTTCTACTTTCCGTCTCTATTCTACTACTACTACTACTACTACTACTACTACTACTACTACTACTACTACTACAAAGGTTTGCTTCCTTGAGCCTTTTTCTTGCTAAGAAATTGCATTTAAAAAGCAGAGGGTTTTGCTGCAAAGCCAATACCAGGCCATGATCTAACGATTTCATAGTTTGTATTTTAGCATATTAATCCAAGTCAATTGTGATTTAGTAAATAAATCATGCTTAAGAAACAGATGGTTTAATGCAACATGTAATAGAAATTATTTTCTAAACACAACTGGGTTACACATAATCTGCTCCATGGAGAACAGGAAAACGTTTTCCAGAAGCAATTAAAGTATGATTGTTTTTCATCAGATAAATATCCTGTCTTTCCCTTATAAATTCATGACAGCATAAATGTCATTCCCATTTTCCTCTCCACACTCCTGTGAGGGATGTTGACCTGGAAATAAGTGATTGGTTCAAAATCCAGTCAGAATATCAGACAAAGTTAGCAGGCCTATGAAGACTGGCCATTGACTGCAGTTGTTTTTTTAACAATAGTTTGATATAGACCCAGAAATAATTCTATAAATTATTCCCAAGTATAAGCAGTAAATGGTTTCTGTGGATCATAATTTCCAGGGTTTTATAGACTGAGATAAAACAACTAGTTCAAATTATTGTATTAATGCAAACCTTTGGACTCCCCGGGCTTGTTCACAGAAACCGAGCGTGGAAGGAAGCACAGGTATCAGCTAGTCTGGTCATAAATATGCACTTTGATTTCAAAATTACTTTTTTCTTACCATTTCAAACAATTGTTTGTATAAATGATCACCCACTGAGATAGTCATTGAATGATGAGTGGGTGTAGAATCAAATTTCCCATGTTTTCCTTCTGGAAGAATAGCTAGTCTTTAATATAGAAACATAGAAACATAGAAGTCTGACGGCAGAAAAAGACCTCATGGTCCATCTAGTCTGCCCTTATACTATTTCCTGTATTTTATCTTACAATGGATATATGTTTATCCCAGGCATGTTTAAATTCGGTTACTGTGGATTTACCAACCACGTCTGCTGGAAGTTTGTTCCAAGGATCTACTACTCTTTCAGTAAAATAATATTTTCTCATGTTGCCTTTGATATACAACCGTAATTGGGATTGGAATTTTGGTTGCGAAGTGATGCAGTGATTAATCAAGCCATCCTATGAATGGATCTCATTTTATCATTTTTACCATAGTAATTAAGCAAATCACATGATGGTCAAGTGTATCATATGATTGTTAAGCAAATCCACCTTTCCCAAATTGACTTTGTTGGTTGGAATCCAGCTGGGAAGGTTGCAAGCGGCGATCTTGTTACTGCGAGATGTTGCAACTGTCATAATGTGAGCCAGTTTCCAAGCACCCAAATTGTGATCACACGATTGATGGCTGGTACAGCAGTTGTAACTTTAAGATTAGATCATAAATCATTTTTTCTGGTCATTGTAACTTTTAACTATTTTTTTAATGAATAGTCATAAATCAAAAGCTATCTGTAATTTTTTTAACTTT
The DNA here is from genome assembly GCF_031021105.1 of Erythrolamprus reginae. Taxonomy (NCBI): domain Eukaryota; kingdom Metazoa; phylum Chordata; class Lepidosauria; order Squamata; family Dipsadidae; genus Erythrolamprus; species Erythrolamprus reginae. The sequence goes on from NC_091954.1 coordinate 74,750,181, forward strand.
CTAAAAACTGTGAAGGTGTATAGCCTTGGTAGCGAATCTATGGCATGCTGAGCCATATTGGTGGGCACATGACCTAACCCTCCCATCTGCTTTGAAATTGTCCTCCCTCTTTGGAGGGAGGAAGAAAGCTAGGCTGGTCTGAAACAGAGGAGAAATGGGAGTAGGGGAGAAACCATGCAGCTAAGGACGAGGGGCTTGCCTACATCTCCCCCATGACCTCCCAGTAGACACAATATACAACAAGTAAAGTGTAAAAGCTGCTCCTACATGTATCAAATCAGCAGCAGCACCTGAATCAAAATTGTATTGTGAGTCCAGGTGACCGTCTCGTTTGTTGCCTCCTCCTTTTTTGGGAAGTGTTTCATTGCTGCTGCTGTTATTCAGATTACTTACCTACTTACTTGGATTTCTAGTCCGCCCTTCTCCACGGACGTTGTTTGGAAGGAAGAAGGTGCAGCTGCTGTTGCCCATGCTGTGGTTTGCATGGCAGCAGCGAGAGATTGCAGGGCTTAATTTTATTTCCCTTCCAAAACATACTGGGATGGCACCAGCAGCAGGCAGAGGCGATGCCCAGTCCATATCCAGAAGCTGCTGCAAACACATTTCGCGAAAGTGCTGAGTCCTACTTTTCGCTTTTGCCAAAATAGCCACTAGCTTGCAAATGAGCAAATGCCCATGCTACTGCCGGCCTTGTGCGAGCTCTTTGTCTTCCTGGCAGTGCTGATTTTAGCCACCCTGCTGGGCTGCTCCTGCTTGATGCAGGACGAGTCGGCTGAGATTTATGACCTCTGGAGTGCCCCCCATGCTGCTGGCCTGCCAGGGCCCTTTGTCAGCAGCCCCCGGTGTAGTCATGCCACTTCACCTGCTGATGCCTTCAGCCTACCGAACATCTTCCTGTAGGTCTACTCGGTGTTGCAGGCTCCAGGTTCTAAGCTGGGACTGGTGCTCTTCAGGTCCTGGCAGGCACTAGCTCTATGCCGGCTGTGTGTGGCGGCATTGGCAGCGCAGCTCCACCGGCAGCAGAGGGATGCTCAGTAGGTCCTAGATCTGGGACTCCTCAGCCTGCGCCCAGCAGGACAATTGAAAGCAGTGCTTCCAGGAGGGTGAAGAGCCCCCGCAAGGACAGAGCAGCAGAATCAGCTGTTAAGTGGCCAGCCAGCAGCAAGGCCACTTAACAGCTGCGAGACCACCTTCTGCCGCATGAATCCCAGCGGCAGGTTAGGTCCCACAGAGTTGGTCTTCTCCGGGTCCCATCGACTAAACAATGTTGTCTGGCGGGACCCAGGGAAAGAGCCTTCTCGGTGGTGGCTCCAACCCTCTGGAATCAGCTCCCTCCAGAGATTAGGACTGCCCCCACCCTCCTTGCCTTTCGTATACTCCTTAAAACCCACCTCTGTCATCAAGCGTGGGGGAACTGAGACATCTCCCCTGCCTATGTAGCTTTGTGCATGATATGACTGTATGTATGCTTTTTATATATTGGATTTTTTTGCTTTTAGACTTTTTAAATGTAATACTGTTATTTTAGATTCCAATTATTAGATTTGTCATTATGTATTGTTTTTATCACTGTTGTGAGCTGCCCCGAGTCTACGGAGAGGGGCGGCATACAAATCTAATTATTATTAATAATAATAATAATAATAATAATAATAATAATAATAATAAATAGAGCTACAACGACTCTGGCCTAAGCCAGTGAAAGTGGTCCCAGTGGTACTTGGCACGCTGGGCGCAGTACCAAAGGATCTCAGCAGACATTTGAAAACCATTGGAATTGACAAAATCTCCATCTGTCAATTGCAAAAGGCCGCTTTACTGGAATCGGCAAACATAATTCGCCGCTACATCACACAGTCCTAGGTGCTTGGGAAGCGCCCAACTGGTGATGAAATACTAAATCCAGCATAGTGATCTTGTTTGCTGTGTTGTACTGACATAATAATAATAATAATAATAATAATAATAATAATAATAATAATAATAATAATGCCATCCAGCAGCACAAGTGGAGGCCAGGCCATACGGACAACTTGGGTCATTACAAATGTGGGCAAGCAGGTGGTAGGACAGAGAGGATGGGGCCGCTGGACTTGCTGCCTCCTGTACGGGTAAAAAAAAAAAAGATATCCCCGAAAATAAGCCCAAGTGCTTATTTTGGCGCTTAAAAGAAAATAAGACCCAGTCTTATTTTCAGGGAAACACGGGTAGTACTGTACTTTCTGCATGAGGAAAGAAATTAGCATTGTGACATTTATTCCAACTGTGATGTTCAGCATAAACAGTAGCTAACGAAATCTCATGCTCATGAATGCTAATGGACAAGCAAGTGTTTTGAAAAGGACAGCATGTTTCCTACAGAGAATATGTAGGTGTGCTCCCACTTCTAGGCCCAACAGCAGACGTCAAAGGCTGACAGCAACAGCTGTTTCCTTGCACCTCTTTGCATATCAAGTAGCAACAATGGTCTTCAGGGTTTTATCCTGAGTGACACTTCCTCACCCTTGGCTGTTTGTATTGTGAAACATGAACTTTTTTTTTTTTTTTTTGCTTCTGGCACTTTCCCCTAAGAAAGATACTAAAGGAAGGGCAAGGAACTGGGGTTGCCTTTGGCATATATATGACAGCTCATCACAATTTTCTGAGCATACCAGATGAAGCAAAGCAAGTGTTTCAGTTTTTTGGTTTAAAATTATATATTGCCAGTGATATGTAGTAGCTAATATAGGTACCATTTCATTATACAGTGATACCTTGTCTTACAAACTTAATTGGTTCCGGGATGAGGTTCTTAAGGTGAAAAGTTTGTAAGACGAAACAATGTTTTCCATAGGAATCAATGGAAAAGCAATTAATGCGTGCAAGCCCAAAATTCACCCCTTTTGCCAGCAGAAGCGCTCATTTTTGCGCTGCTGGGATTCCCCTGAGGCTCTCCTCCATGGGAAACCCCTCCTCCGGACTTCTGTTGCCAGTGAAGCCCCTGTTTTTGCGCTGCTGGGATTCCCCTGAGGCTCCCTTCCATGGGAAACCCCTCCTCCGGACTTCTGTTGCCAGTGAAGCCCCTGTTTTTGCGCTGCTGGGATTCCCCTGCAGCATCACAAAAACACGGAAGTCCGGAGGTGGGGTTTCCCATGGAAGGGAGCCTCAGGGGAATCCCAGTAGTGCACAAATGGGCGCTTCGCTGGCAACGGAAGTCCGGAGGCGGGGCATCCCAGCGGTGGGTTTGTAAGGTGAAAATAGTTTGTAAGAAGAGGCAAAAAAATCTTAAACCCTGGGTTTGTAACTTGAAAAGTTTGTATGACAAGGCGTTTGTAAGACGAGGTATCACTGTACTTTAAAATATATTTCTAAACACCAATCACTGAATAAGCACATCTGATCAGTATTAGAAAGGGGCACAAGCCTATGGCTTAAATTCAGTGCTTTTCAATTGTTTTCTGTTACTTCCCCCTAGAAAGAAGTAAAAATTTTGTATACACACACACCAACTCTCTGGGACAATTGTTTGCAATATTTGGCACATTTTCACTGAAAATACTCAAGCAGCTTATCAGTGTGATTGGGGTGTAATGTGTTTAAGTGACGCCTTAATTTATTTGGTTTCCTGCTGTCCGCTGCCAACATTTTTAAACACAGTAAAGATACTGGTCTTTTCTTGTCTCCCACCGTAATCAGAGTGAAGCCAAGCGCTACATATGCTTCATCATATTTTCTCGTCTTAGCTTTCAGGAGACTTACGTTTGTCTCATAATTTTTTTTTGTGGGTATAAATTTTTTATTGTTTTTGACACCTTATAGAGATTCCAATTTACATACCTAAAATTAAAATATAATACAATACAATATCAATTGCCAATTTCTTAGTCAAATTAATCAATTTTTTCTAATTATTTATCCAATTATTTCTGGTATATATCATTCATCCTTTGCTTCCCTAATCTATGTGTCGCTGTCATATCAGTGCAATAATCTTCCCTGTTCTAATTGTTTTCACTGCTAAATGCAATATCATAATCTTCCCCAATCTATATATTTCCCTAATCTATATATTATCCCTAATTCTAAATGTCTTCCACTATCAAACTCAGTGATAATCTTCCCTAATCTATTGATTTTAACTCTTTGTTATTTCATCTGTCTTTCCTATATAGTACCTAACATAATTAGTGCTAGTTATTATCCCATATTAATCCTACTCCTGTTATTGTAACTCTCCTCCCTTATCTTTTCCCCTTCCTCCCACTTTATTTATCACCAAAAATCAAATAAGCAATTTATAATTCAATCAATCAGAATAATAAAATTAAAAAGAGTGAAAGAAAAAGATAAAAAGAAAAGCAAAGAAGAAAAATAGAAAAAAATGTTGTCCAAAGATAATCATAATCATCATAATCATTACCAAATATCTCATCTATATTATGTGCAAAGCTATTTTCAATTTTTTAATTTATAAGCCATTAAATTTTCTCCTTTTATATAATACTTCCATTTTACATGCGAGTGAGCAGAAATGAAGAAAGATAAATGCCTGCTCACTGCTGCCCATTGCCATTTGCCCCCCCCCCGCCCGCTTGCCACCATTTGCCCCAGGCAGCGGCTTCCCCCCACCGCCCACTTGCTGCTGTTTGGCCCATGCGGTGACTTCCCCCCCACTGCCCGCTCTGCCGCTGTGCCATCCCCTCACAGTGGTGGGTTTCTAGATTTGCCGCTGTGGCTCATGAGTGCTTGTGGGGCCAGCATGATTTTGCTTCTGCACCTGCAGAGGTAGCAAAATCGCACATGGAGCCACAGATGTGCAATTTTGCTATCTCCACAGGTGCAGAAGAAAAATCTTGCTGGCCCCACAAGCACTCATGAGCCAAATTTTTCCACCTAGAAGCCCACCCCTGCCCATGCCACAGGGCTTTCACACTGGCTTCTCCACCACCACTACCCGCTTCCGCCTGCCGTGCCGTTCCGTGCTGCGAGTGGTCCACCCGGCCCTTGCCTGCAGGGGTGCGGCAGGCATGGTGCTCTCCTGAACCACAGGCATCTCTCTCCTGCGCAAGAGAACAGGCGCATAGCCAGAGATGGGCAGCAACCGGAATGGGCAGGCTGTTTTTGGCAGCTGCCGTTCTAGGTGCCTCAGCGAGATTTTTGGCAGCAAAAATTGCTGGTTTCTTTGCTTCCGCACATATGTGGAAGAAAAAACCCAGTGATTTTTTTACCGGAATTGCTCCAGTTATCCGTGCATGCATGTGCATGCCCAGCTTCCGCTCTGCTTTCCACAGCGGAACGATGGTTCTAGGCATTTTGCCTGGACCCCATGCCTGAGTACAACTGTTGTACTTATGTAGTTATTTGAGCTAGCAAAAGGTTGTTCCATAGTAGAAGCAGGGCTGTTCAACACAAGTAAATGGGGGGACTGGACAGATGGACCAGAACTATTAATAGGACCTGACTTATTATCAAGTACATACTTCAGTGGTTTGACTAGGAAATTGGTATGAATTAGTTCATTCCTGAAATCAGTAGTGAACTAATTTTCCTTCTGTTGATCAATGAATTATATGCTTCTATCTTGGAAAAAAGTATCTACTGCCACAAATTTAGGGGGGCTACAATTCCCATTGCCATACCACCAAATAGTTATTATATCAGAGCATCAGAGAAGGAGGAGAAGAATTTTCACCTCTCTTTTCTGCCTCTTCATCTGCTGCCACATAGACAATTGTATGCAAAATTGTAGGCATCTGTGGTCAAATTGTGTGTTTCACTAAATGTCTTGTGGGTGGGGGGGGGGGGTGAAGCTGAAAGGAAAATGGATATTTTAGAAAGACAGCAATCTGAAACATGTCCCCAATCATTTATGAAGTTCTGACAGGGAAAAAAACCCCATAAAGATTTCTCAATGAACTTCATTGTTCCTGGATAGGAATATTACTAAAAATTTGAGGGAAGAAACAAGGATGTCATAGGATACTTTTAGTTCAGAAGGCTTCTATATGTAATAGTACAATGCAAGAATAAAACAACTCTTAGTTAACTATTTGGAAATTCTTATTTTTGCCAAAGAAAATATTACAAAGCAATGACTGAAAAGCTGTTCACACATTTATATCCACTACAATATCTGTTTCCTTATTTTGAGCAATAAATAGTAGATCTGAATTCAAGTTTGCAGAAATATTTTAGCATTGGAAATTACCTGAACTTCTTTTCACGGAGGAAATCATTGCAACATGTAATTTGACCAGAGTTGCCTAAACAACTGCATACAATTTTATCTCCTTTTACTAGAGAAAAGTGGGTGATAGAATATGTTGATGGTTAGTAGGCAGAATTGATGATAGAGATGACAGCAAAAGTGAATAGTACAAGACATGGATGGGATTTTTTCCCTCTGGTCAACAGAAATTTTGCATCTAATCAAAGTTTGTTACCAAGCCTAGCTCTGTTGAATTTTTCCCCTTCTGTAAGGAGCTAGGTTGCTGAAAATGGGGAGAATGTATAAGAATTGCCTGTGGACACTGCATGGGCAAGAGTCATATCAATCTTGTCAGAAGATTACTTGTAAGAGGACTGTAGAAATTTGTTTAAAAGCCCTCCCCATTGTTTCACTCAAGTGCTGTCTATCCATTCGGCAGCCAGCAAAAAAAAAAAAAAAAAGATCCCAGCATGAAATTTTCTGTTCCTATTATTGATCTCAATCCTGTATCTATTGTCTCTGTTCCCACTTACTGCAGTCATGTAACTTCCTTCTGAACTAACTGGTGGTAAAGTCTAACATATGTTACACACATGTTAGACTTTTGGGATACAGTATCAGAATAAGGTTTGACACTAAAAGTAACCTAAGGCTATGTCATTCATGAGCTGGAAATAAATTGAAGACTGTTTCAGAGAGACAAGTCAGAAAAAAAAGATTATGGTCAGGTGAGGTTTGCACCATAGTTAAAAGCAACTATGGGCAAGATGGAGATTACTCAGAGGAAAGATGGGCAAGTACTCATTATTTTGTTAACACAGGAGCACTGCTCTAAAATATTAGCAGAAACATTTGTTTTTTGGCTGACCTGTTTACTATTCCAACAGGGAACATAATTCTATATTTTTCACACTCTATTTGTGCCATCAAGGTTAATAAGTGAATATCATATCACCTGAACGGGTTGACTGCTAAGGAGATATAAGTACCAGTTAATAGTGGTTGGTTTCATTTTTAATGACCTTGCTTTCAGATCAAATATTCATGTCACAATTAAGCTTAATATAAAAGAAAGGGAAAACAAATAAAATAAAACATTGACTCAGGGTAGAATTATTTTGTTTTTCGTGTCCTTTTAAAAAGTGAATGGCAGAAGAGATTTGACCACTGTAATAAGAGCTCCATTTAAAAAGAGACATTTGCTTGAAGGCTCTTCTCTTACTTGTCCCCCAAGAGCAGAATTATGAATCTACCATGGGAAGCAATGATGTAATTGCAAGCACTCCATCACCTTCCAGCTGCTTGAAAGGCTATCTGGGGCATAAATTTACTATAAAAATACAGATGATAAAAATCTCTTTTTTCTCCAGATGTAAAAGAGGTCCTATTATGTTCAGTGGACAATTTAAGCTCACACTGGTTTATTTAGATGGACTGCAAATGCAGTTTAGAGAGAGAAAAAAAACAGGATTTCTAATTAAGCCAACTATTTATGGTTCACTGCTGAAATTCTTGGTGTAAAGTAATATCAGTCCAATTCTACCAATTAAACATGGTGTTTGGGAGGACCTGTAACATTTATAATAACTTATGCCATTTGGATTCTTTCCCTCCCCCCCCCCCCCCCCCCCCCCAGTTGTTATGTTAGTTGCTGGAATTTATTCTGCAAGAAACTAGTCATACTAGTTGTGGGCTTCAGTGTCAATTTAGACAATGCCAGGGATAAATGTTCCCAACATTTACATAGCAAGGTGCTTCCCTTTTTGTGAACTGGACAGCTCTAGTAGCTATGCAAAAGACTATAGAGGCAAAGATGTGTTCATGAGATGGTCTCGTGGGACATGCCTTCTACAGACTCCTCCCCAGATGCTAATTTGGAGGAGGAGGACAACTTAGTCCCTGGCACCTCTAGGGGAGATGTGGCTAGGGGTGGGCTACTGCCCAGACAGGGGGAATGCAGTGGGGTAGTAAAAATGAAGCTCCACCCAAAAGCACCCAATTTGCATTGAAAGATATTGAAAGAAAATGCAGAGCATCCTGAATAATCCACGCCCAGAGTATGGTAGTAAAATTTTTGGTAGCCCTTCCCTGGAGTTGGGAGTGACTGGAAGTTCTGAGCAAGCTCCAGCTCAATGGAACAGTCAAAGTTGGAGTGATTAGATGAGCTGAATGCAGGCAGATACAGACGCAGCTATAATAAATTAGCTCTGAAGCTTCAGGCAGAGATTGGCCTGCCAGTGGCCTGTGCAGATAAGGAGGAGAAGCTACACCCTCCTCCTGATATATGAGCATGCAGGGCCAAAAGGAGACAAGAGCAATGCCGGTAAATTCAACAATTTGTGAGGTGGCAGTATCACTCCTTATGTTGGACTGCAACGGTGCTGGGCATTTCAGCCAGCCAAAAAAGGGAAACAATCCTGGAACAACATTTCAACAATCCCATCTGTCCATCCATCACCCAGGGGGGGGATTATTGACCCCCTCAGAGAGGGTCCGCAACTTGAGCGTCCTCCTCGATCCACAGCTCACATTAGAGAAACATCTTTCAGCTGTGGCGAGAGGGGGGTTTGCCCAGGGTCGCCTGGTGCACCAGTTGCGGCCCTATTTGGACCGGGAGTCACTGCTCACAGTCACTCATGCCCTCATCATCTCGAGGCTTGACTACTGTAACGCTCTCTACATGGGGCTACTTTTGAAGAGTGTTCAGAAACTCCAGATCGTGCAGAATGCAGCTGCGAGAGCAATCATGGGTTTCGCTAAGTATGTCCATGTTACACCAACACTCCACAGTCTGCATTGGTTGCGAACAGTTTCCGGTCACAATTCAAAGTGTTGGTTATGACCTATAAAGCCCTTCATGGCACTGGACCAGAATATCTCCGGGACCGCCTTCTGCTGCACGAATCCCAGTGACCAGTTAGATCCCACAGAGTTGGCCTTCTCCGTGTCCTGTCGACTAAACAATGTTGTTTGGTTGACCCATGGGAAGAGCCTTCTCTGTGGCAGCCCTGACCCTCTGGAATCATCTCCCCCCAGAGATCAGAATTTCCCGCACCCTCCTCGCCTTTCGCAAGCTCCTTAAAACCCACCTCTGTCATCAGGCATGGGGGGATTGAGATATTCCTTTCCCCAATGGCCTATACAATTTATGCATGGTATGTTTGTGTGTATGTTTTATTTTTAATAAGGGTTTTTTAATTATTTTAAATATTAGACTTGTCATATGCTGTTTTATTATTGTTGTTAGCCCCTCTACAAAGAGGGGCGGCATACAAATCTAATACTGTAAATAAATTAAATAAATAAATAAATAAACATGTTTGATTGCTTTTTTTAGTGTTCCCGTGTCACCTGGAAAAGGCTGCAAACTATGGCCCATTGGATTACCATCATCATATTTGGGGTCTATGGAACAGACCCCAAACTATGGCCCATTGGATTACCATCATCATATTTGGGGTCTATGGAACAATCTGTAATGGGAATTTTTGATCTTTTTCTTTTGTATGAAACTTTTTGAATCAATTCTGTTTTTAAAAAATACAGTGCTACTACCCCAAATACAGTGCTACTACCTCCAAAAATTGCTTTGCTGTTTTCTCAGTGTATGTGTGTGTCAAAAGATTATTGTTAAAAGTATGATTTAAGCATTTGCAAGACCAAGGCATCATTTAAAATTTTAATGTATTTCTAAATGGGACAAAAACATAACCCCCATATCCTAATAATATTATTTGTAACTGCTGGGAAGCAAAAGAATAACGAAAGAAAAGAAAGAAAATAACAAAACAGAAATAATACAGCACTTCGTGAGTGGTAGTAGTTCATCGGTATTCCTGAATTAACAGTTTAAAAAATAAGACTGTTTGACAGGCTGTTTAAATACAAGATAATTCAAGGATAGAATATGCAAAATTAGATCATCCATTAGCGTCATTTCAAATGTATTTTCTGAAATCTACAAAAATGGAACTGAATAAGTGATCTTGATGACTGAATAAACCTTCTAAGAACCAGTAGCTGTTGTTCATCCATATATGGCCATGTTTGTAGACACCAGCAGCTGATTTTAGGAAAATGCAAGGAGAAACTGCCCAAGTCCCTCACAAACATGTTCCAATAGTAATAGTTGTGATTTAGAAGTTTATGTTGTGACTTTCTTAGATAAGAGAACTGTCTAAGCCCTATTTTAAATCAAGACTCAGGGAATCCTGGTTTGCATTGTTTTAGCAGTTTAATTTGAACTCTATTTCGCATACTTGTCTTGAGAAGACCATTTTTTTATTTTATTATTTTATTTTATTTTATTATTTTATTTATTTTATTTTATTTTATTATTTTATTTTATTTTATTTATTTTATTTTTTAATTTAATTTAATTTAATTTAATTTAATTCATTCATTCATTCATTCATTCATTCATTCATTCATTCATTCATTCATTCATTCGATTTTTATGCCGCCCTTCTCCTTAGACTCAGGGCGGCTTACAACATGTTAGCAATAGCACTTTTTAACAGAGTCAGCCTATTGCCCCCACAATCTGGGTCCTCATTTGACCCACCTCGGAAGGATGGAAGGCTGAGTCAACCTTGAGCAGGTGATGAGATTTGAACCACTGACCTACAGATCTACAGTCAGCTTCAGTGGCCTGCAGTACAGAGGAAGACTGATATGGACACTTTTGTATACACAAATGGTAATAACATCATGGTTATAACCAATACCGTCTTACCACTGAGATTCATTATACTTTGCAATATGTAAATCTAAATTTAATGAGCTGTCGGCAATCTGAGATGTGACAGAGAACACTGTGTGACATCTCAGAAACCGCATAGGTTTCAGGAAGAACAGATTTCCAGTGTCTTCACAAATTTCATTTTTTAGTTGAATGGCTCTGTGGTGGCTGCTGTGCTGAGCCTATCACAAGTCCTAATGATAAGTATTATTTTGTTATTCCCTTGGATTTGCCATCTGCTATGATCACCTGTTTGTTCATGGCTTAATTCCATAGCTTTAGAGAAGACCGAATCTCTTTCTTTTTGGATTTTAATCTACTTGAGACCAGGACAGTCTTTTGCAATATGTGTTCAAATGAATTTTGGTCTTCTTTATTAACATATCTCTATTAGCATTAATAGAGATATTAATGCTAATAGAGATATGACTCAAACTCAACCCTGATAAGACGGAGTGGCTGTGGGTTTTGCCTCCCAGGGACAATTCCATCTGTCCGTCCATCACCCGGGGGGGGGGAATTATTGACCCCCTCAGAGAGGGTCCGCAACTTGGGCGTCCTCCTCGATCCACAGCTCACATTAGAGAAACATCTTTCAGCTGTGGTGAGGGGGGCGTTTGCCCAGGTTCGCCTGGTGCACCAGTTGCGGCCCTATCTGGACCGGGACTCACTGCACACAGTCACTCATACCCTCATCACCTCGAGGGTCGACTACTGTAACGCTCTCTATGGGGCTACCTATGGGGCTACCTTTGAAGAATGTTCGGAAACTTCAGATCGTGCAGAATGCAGCTGCGAGAGCAATCATGGGCTTTTCCAAATATGCCCATGTTACTCCAACATTCCGCAGTCTGCACTAGTTGCCGATCAGTTTCCGGTCACAATTCAAAGTGTTGGTTATTACCTATAAAGCCCTTCATGGCACCGGACCAGGATACCTGCGAGACCACCTTCTGCCGCACGAATCCCAGCGACCGATTAGGTCCCACAGAGTTGGCCTTCTCCAGGTCCCGTCGACTAAACAATGTCGTCTGGCGGGACCCAGGGGAAGAGCCTTCTCTGTGGCGGCTCTGACCCTCTGGAATCAGCTCCCTCCAGAGATTAGAACTGCCCCTACCCTCCTTGCCTTTCGTAAACTCCTCAAAACCCACCTCTGTCATTAAGCATGGGGGAACTGAGACATCTCCCCCTACCTATGTATGTTTAGTGCATGATATGACTGTATGTATGTTTTTTATATTGGGGTTCCTTGTTTTTAGATTTTTTAAATGTACAATTGCTATTTTATATTTTAAATTATTAGATTTGTCTATACATATTGTTTTTTATCACTGTTGTGAGCCGCCCCGAGTCTGCGGAGAGGGGCGGCATACAAATCTAATAAATAATAATAATAAATAAATAATAATAATAGATTAAAATTAGAATATCATTTGGACCATTTAATAAAAATAATTAGAACAAGAGGGTCAATGTACCATGTAAATTATTATAAGACTGAAAGCTAATTAATGTAAACACCAGTTAATCTCCACAGGCTCCACAGGCTTTTTTCGATGCAAACTACTTACCAAAGAGCTGGTATAAGTTGGATCTGATGTGTCATCTTGCAGGTAGCGAGACAGGCCAAAATCAGATACTTTACAGACTAGGTTGCTATTGACTAGGATATTCCTGGCTGCAAGATCCCGGTGGACATAATTCATTTCTGCAAGGTACTTCATGCCAGCTGCAATCCCTCGTAGCATTCCTACCAACTGAATGACTGTAAACTGGCCATCATTTTGCTGTAACAGTGAAAAATAAGCACTGAAATAAACATATTTCATGTGTGCAGAAGCTAGAAAATAGGTTGGGAATAGAAGTCTCCCTAAAATTGATAAAGAATTAAAGAAATGGTTGGAAATGGAGGGAGGCGGATTCGGGGGAATTTATAGAATAGGCATAAGTTAGTAGAAATGAGCTAATTCAGAAGATGAGAGAAAAGAGGACTAGGGAAAATTGCTAGTGAAAGAAAGAAAATGTTGAAAACAACAACAACAGGAAGCTTTAAAAGCTGAAGAACAAAAAACCCAGCTAAGAGGATGTGCAAAAGAACCCAGAAGATTCCATTGTCCAAAACCAAGAAAAATCATATTAGATTAGATGAATAGGATAGGATGGGATAGGATAGGAATTATTTATTGATGAAGTGTGATTGGACACACAAGGAATTTGTCTTTGTTGCGTATACTTTCAGTGCACATAAAAGAAAAGATACATTTGTCAAGAATCATGAGGTACTTAATGATAGGGTACAAATAAGCAATCAGGAAACAATCAATATTAATATAACTCATAAGGATACAAGCAACAGGTTACACTCATATAGCCATAAGTGGGAGGAGATGGGTGATAGAAATGATGAGAAGACTAATAGTAATAGTAAGCCTTAGTGAATAGTTTGACAGTGATGAAGGAATTATTTGTTTAGCAGAGTGATGGCGTTCAGGGAACAACTATTCTTGTTTATAGTTGTCTTGCTGTGCAGTTCATCATTTTGAAGGTAGGAGTTGAAACTATTTATGTCCAGGATGCGAGGGGTCAGTAAATATTTTCACAGCCCTCTTTTTGACTCATGCAGTATACAGGTCCTCAATGGAAGGCAGCTTGGCAATAATTGTTTTTTTTTTCTGCATTTCTGATTATCCTCTGAAGTCTGTGTCTGTTTTGTTGGGTTGCAGAACCAAACCAGACAGTTATAAAGGTGCAGATTACAATCTCAATAATTCCTCTATAGAACTGTATTAGCAGTTCCTTGGGCAGTTTGAGCTTCCTGAGTTCATAGCTGAAGGGCCACGGACTGGAAGGAAGATTATATTTCAATTCTCATAATTGAAGTGGCTAGGAAGAAGTAAAATGTGGACTCTTTCAAGACATACTTATGTGATTTCATTACAAAAAGAATGAGAGAATTCTAAATGTTAGTTTAGAATTATAAACTTAAAAAGATGTCTCAATCTGCATCCCCATCCCTACAATAGCAACGGATCTCATTAGATATTTCCAGTCCATTATCACTTTAAAACACTATTGTACTTACTCGCAGAAAAGAATCCAGGGCTCCATTTTCCATAAATTCTGTGATAATCATCACTGGTCGACTTTTAGTGACAACTCCCTCCAGCCGAATAATATTTGGATGGTCAAACTGACCCATGATGCTGGCTTCACTTAGGAAATCCCGTCGTTGTTTTTCAGAATAACCAGCCTTTAATGTCTTAATAGCCACATAAATTTCTCTCTTGCCAGGTAGTTTCAGGCGCCCTTTATAAACTTCACCAAATTCTCCTGTAATAGGATTGATATAAGTTATAAACCAATTCTGGTCAATTTGGCATTTCAAAAGGAGAGGTTAATAAGAACCATGTAAGAGATTTGATTCTGAATGATAGATAGACGATTCTGAATGGGATGCATGCATGGAGTGCTATTTTCGCCCAAAATATTAGAAATATTTATTTATTTATTATTTGGATTTGTATGCCGCCCCTCTCCGAAAACTCGGGGCGGCTGAAAAGGCAATGTTTTATTTCTCTGAAAAGGCAATGTTTTATTAAAATGTTTTTAAACTTTTCACATAAGGTAAGGAGACTTTCAGTAAGTTCACTCCCAAAAGAAGAAATGCTCTCTTTACTGTGAAATGGCACATAGTTTTTCTTCTCCATAGCTATGAAATAAGCAGATATCTCTTATTGGTTAGCCCTTTTATAACCATGAGTACTACTGTTCTAAACTGCTAAGTATTGACATATAGATATGTACAGTATATATATAATATACCGGTATATATAAATAATTTATATTATATTTAACTATATTTACAGCAGCACGAAGCTTACAACTTCAGCCTGATGATGGTGAATGTGAGTTCACCGAAACGTCACATAGACATGCAAAATATTACACAGGGCAAAACCCGAACTATATATAATAATTGGCAACCAGTTCCTTCAATAAATATACCAGGGTGATCCGACATAAAAAACATATAGCCCTTCCCTGGTACAGAGCCGAAGGGATCAGGTCTGGTGGCTCGGTTGTTACAAGGCAGAAGCTGCCAGATCAAATCCCAGTAAGGGTGTGGCTAGCTGATGAGGCCAGAACATGGCCGAAATGGTGCCATCCTAGTCTACCTTAATTTTAAAATTTCAGCAAAAAACATGTGATTGATATATATATCAATACATACAGACATACATACATACATACACACACATTTTGAAAAAAATATAAATTAAAATAGCAAATATTTTAACAAAACTAAAAGAAAAACACATTCACTGCTGTACAGTTATTTGTGATTCATGGAATACAATCAAGGGAATGAAATATTGTATACACAAGCAATTATTTTAGGAAAGGTGAGCAGGGAGTGGAATGTTAAAAAAAAAGTAGTAGAAGTGAGAATTATCCACAGTGATCACTTGTATGAAGAAAAGATGCACCTGTCCACAGTCCATTGAGAATCTTCAAGTACTTAAAGAAAAATGAATGAGTCCCCTGAACCATGACAAGACATGGCCAAGCATGACTGACTGAATCTCAATTCCTGAGATAACATCAAACATCAAGTGGAGTAGGAAGACGGTTGTGTGAAATAATTGGCAACCAGTCAAATAATTTCAATTAGAGGTGAAACATTTATTTTTCTATTCATTGTGGTATCTATGTTAGCTCTGTTAACATCAGAATCATTTGGTAGTCATATGATGACCTACCAAAGAACTAACTAATGACAAGTCTCTAAAAGTAGCATTTTAGAAGACAGTATTGAAAGAAAGTTAAAGCTGAGCCTTACTAGCTGCCTAACATATATCTGGAAGAAGGATAGCATTAAGAGTACCTGTCTATTTGTAATCCTGAATGTGGGAGAAGTGTTGTTTAGCCACCTCATAAGAAAAAGATGGCCACAATACATTTGGACACCTACTAGGAAGAATTACCTTATCTTTAAATTAGTCTGGAAAGGGCAAAAAACTACTCTAGTAACCTTGTGGTGCAACCAGAACAATCTGGAACTGAATACACTCAAAACAGTAGAAATGGTGGTAGACTTTAGGAGAAATCCACCCATACTTCCACCTCTAACAATACTAGACAACACAGTATCAACAGTAGAGACCTTCAAATTTCTAGGTTCAATCATATCACAAGATCTAAAATGAACACCTAACATCAAAGACATCATCAAAAAAATACAACAAAGAATGTTTTTTTCTGTGCCAACTGAATAAGCTCAAACTGCCCAAGAAGCTGCTGATACAGTTCTACAGAGGAATTATTGAGTCTGTCATCTGCACCTCTATAACTATCTGGTTCACTTTTGTTGTATTTTTTTGATGATGTCTAACAAGACAGACATAGACTTCAGAGGATAATTAGAGCTGCAGAAAAAACAATTGCTACCATCCTGCCTTCCATTGAGGACCTGTATACTGCAGGAGTCAAAAAGAGGGTGTTGAAAATATTTACTGACCCCTCGCATCCTGGACATAAACTGTTTCAATTCCTACCCTCAAAACGTCGCTACAGAGCACTGCACACCAAGACATTCAACTAAACAAATAATTCCCTCAACACTGTGGGACCTTTTACTAAATATGCACTTCTATTCTACTAGTTTTTCTCATCATTCATATCATCCTTTTCCTCCCACTTAGGACTGTATGACTGTAACTTGTTGCTTGTATCCTAAGATTTGTATTAATATTGATTGTTTCTTCATTGCTTATTTGACCCCTATGACAATCATTAAGTATTGTACCACATGATTCTTGACAAATGTATCTTTTTCTTTTATGTACTCTGAGAGCATATGCACCAAGACAAATTCCTTGTGTGTCCAATCACACTTGGCCAATAAAATTCTATTCTTCTTCTATTATCCAACCCCTGATTAGGCAGGAAAGCCTACAACAGTTCATACAGATGGTTATCCAACATCTTCTTAAAAACATCCAGTGTTGGAGCACTCACAACTACTGGAGGCAAGTTGTACCACTGATTACTTGTTCTAATGTCAGGAAATTTCTCCTTAGTTCTAAGTTGCTTCTCTCCTTGATTAGTTTCCACCCATTGCTTCTTGTCCTACCCTCAGGTGCCTTGGAAGAACTCCTCAAAGGAGATGGGGTACCAATCCACTAGCTCACTAATTTATGAAAACATCTTTAGTATGTTACCTCAGATATAAAAGGAAGAAATATGTGCCTTGTACCTGCATGTAGATATATGGATGATGATGACCGTTGTTCAGGAATAAGGTTTTTTAAAAAGGACCGTGACTGTAACTTGACAGAAATGGATGGATTAAATGAAGCCAAACTTCTCATAGTTGATCCCAAAACTCAAGTTACTATAAAAAGAGAAGCCCGTGAGAAATGTGGAAAAAAATCATGATGCATAATGGCCTAATTAAGTACCAGTCATCTAGAAAGAATATATGGTATAATAGAGATGAAGATACAATGCAATAGATGTCATGCCCTTAGGGGGGGAAACCCCCAGGTACTGATTTGATTTGTACATGTAACCCTCAAAATTTGTACATGTAACCATCAACTCTATAGCAAAGGAAAATATAGTGATAGCACACTATATGTACTATATAAAAACAGATTTTTTGAAAATCATTATATGTGAACCAATTTGCTATAAGAGAGAAAGAATGATATTGAGATTATTCTGAAGCAACGCAGGTTGAAGAATTAAGATGTTGAAGATATAGCATAGGCCTTGAAATTTCCTTCTTGAAAAAGTATTATGTCATTGGAAGGTTGTTGTAGATAACCTCACAATGGCATGCTTACTCACTCTTTTTATGTGAGTCTGTCATCTGCACTTCAATAACTGTCTGGTTTGGTGATCCAACTCAAGAAGATTGAGTTCAGAGGATAATCAGAACTGCAGAAAAAACAATTGCTGCCAACCTGCCTTCCATTGAGGACCTTTATACTGCACGAGTCAAAAAGGGATGTGAAAATATTTATTGACCCCTTGCATTGTGGACATAAACTGTTTCATCTCCTACCCTTAAAACATGGCTATAGAGCACCACACATCAACTAAATACAATAACAGTTTTTTCCTAATGCCATCACTCTGCTTAACAAATAATTCCCTCATCACTGTCAAACTATTTAATGAGTTTGCACTACTATTACTACTAATTTTTACTCATCATTCCTATCACCCATCTCCTCCCACTTATGACTGTAACTTGTTGCTTGTATCCTTAAGATTTTTATTACGGTAATATTGATTATTTTCTGATTGCTTATTTGAGCCCTGTGATATTCGTTAAGTGTTGTACTTCATGATTATTGAAAAATGTATATTTTATTTTATATACAATGAGAGCATATGCACCAAAGACAAATTCCTTGTGTGTCCAATCACACTTAGTCAATAAAGAATTATATTCTATTCTAATCTACTCTATTCTATAAATATAATTACAAAGCAGGGATTCTTAACTTTGACCAAATTAATCATTTCTTAAGGCTTAAATAATGTAATTAATCCTCCTGCCCACTTCCTCCCTGTGACTCTTTTGTTACATAAAATGTGTCAGTAACAGTGCCCCAAACTGAATATTTGACATAAACAAGCAATTATAAATTATCCTATTTATCACCAGGATATGCCCAAATTTCCTCCTTGGGGCTAATTATCTGTAGTTTAAGAATAATAAAGACTGAAAAGCCATCACATCTTCTACCAATTTGGTTCTCCTTAGTCTAAGACGCTTGTTCCACTTGCTGGAGCCTGCACTATTGGACAAAACTGCTCATAAAATGGAAAGTCTTCAAAGTCTTCAGTCTGGGGATTGAATAATGAAACAGATGAAGAAGCCAACGAAACCGAAGAATCATTGTAGAGATATCTGGAGATACGTTACAGAGACTACCATTAACCAAGGGTTATTGACAGTTATACTAATTTGAGGATAAGGATCACCAAAAGGTACAGGTCAAATCATTGACTGTAAGGAAGGCAGTAATAATTGAGGAAATAGTAATGTATGATTGGTAATTCACTCATTTCATTTGATACGTATTGAAGAACAGAAAAATTCTGACACAATAAAAGTAATGCCATAGAAAATTGCAAGTCACGGGTTGATTTGGGAAATAATAGGAAATAGAAAAACAATAATATAAAGATGAAGGAAAATACCCTAAGAACTGTTTGGAACCAGGACCTAATGTCCAGTTCTAGGAAATAATAAATTAATGGGACATTATGGGATCAAAGAAAATGGAGGATAGGCATCCACTATAACACGCACAGTTGCAAGCTAATTACTTTGATCTTGATCACTTTGAGATACAGGTGAGGATGGATCTAGATTGAGCCATCTGAGAGGATGGGAGAAGAGTCTCAGTGAAGGCTTATTAAAAATAAGCACACCTAGGGTACTACATTCAATTTTGGTCACCCCACTACAAAAAGGACATTGAAACTCTAGAGAAAGTACAGAAAAGAGCAACTAAAATGATAAAGGGACTGGAAACCAAGACATATGAAGAGAGGTTGCTGGAACTGGGTATGACATGATAGTATACAGATATTTGAGGGGTTGCCACAGAAAGGAGGAGGTTTTCCAGAACACCAGAGGGCCATACCAGGAGCAATGGATGGAAATTGACCAAGGAGAGATTCAACCTGCATTGGCTGCCGATCGGTTTCCGGTCACAATTCAAAGTGTTGGTAATGACCTTTAAAGCCCTACATGGCATTGGGCCAGAATACATCCGGAACCGCCTTCTACCGCATGAATCCCAGCGGCCGATGAGGTCCCACAGAGTTGGCCTTATCCGGGTCCCGTCAACCAAACAATGTCGTTTGGCGGGCCCCAGGGGAAGAGCCTTCTCTGTGGTGGCCCCGGCCCTCTGGAACCAACTCCCCCCAGAGATTAGAACGGCCCCCACCCTCCTTGTCTTTTGCAAATTACTTAAGACCCACCTTTGTCGCCAGGCATGGGGGAGTTAAGTTATCCTTCCCCCTAGGCTACTACAAGTTATGCATGGTATGTTTGTGTGTGTTTGTTGTTGTTTTTTTTATAATAAGGGTTTTTTAGTTGTTTTTATTAATTGGATTGTTCATGTTGTTTTACCACTGTTGTTAGCCGCCCCGAGTCTGCGGAGAGGGGCGGCATACAAATCCAATAAATAAATAAATAAACCTGGAAATAAGGAAGAACTTTCTGATGGTGAGAGCGATCAACCAGTGGAACAGCCTGCCAGCAGAGGTTGTGAACGCCCCATCGCTTGACACATTCAAAAGAAAATTGGACTGCCATCTGGTTGGAGTGGTGTAGGGTTTCCTGGTTGAGCAGGGGGTTGGACTTGATGACCTGCAAGGTTCCTTTCAACTCTAATAAATGAATGAATGAATGAATGAATGAATGAATGAATGAATGAATGAATGAATGAATGAATGGGTCCTTCTGAAACTGGGTTTGAGGGGCAGCAAAGGGGATGGATGGTTCAGATCAGTGTTTCCCGAAAGTGTAGTACTAGAAATATAGCAGACCAGGGTAAAAAAGGACCTATAGCTGCTGGAATCAGTATTGAGGAAACCACAATACACTTTCTGTGTCATAATTGAAATAAATAAGGCAGTCCTTTTACAAAGCTTAGGTTGTTTATCAATCACCGATGGCAGCACAGCAGAGAGCTGGGGATTTTCTACCAGAGACAGTGAGCTTGAACATGACTGAGAATAGACAAGAGCTCCTAGACAACCTCTGAGACATGGTAGAAGCTTTGAAGAAAGATAAAGGAGATAGAGTCCTTTCAGAGTCTGCCACTCTAAACACTTGTTCCTGGAGAACAGCTCACAAATGGGACAAACAATCGCAGTGAGCCTGTTTAGTAATTGCTTTGCGGTGCTTACAAGAATTTACCATTTGATCTTCCCCAAGGCAGAATAGGCAAAAACTGTTTCCAGCTGAGAAGGAAATTCACTTCCATAATGCTGGTGTTTATGAAATGGAACCTTTTATACTCTAAGACTGAGACCAAAGGCTTTCTAAGAAGAGGGATAATAATGCCTTGCCCAAAATATCTTAAGGCCATGGGACGGAGGAGGAGGAGGATGGAATGAAAAGAAAAAATGAAAAGAAATAATAAATTCTAGGACAATTGTGAGCTAAAGTATGGTATCGCTGCAGATAAAAACAAGATGGTTTGGCATGAGCTGCATGCAGTATACATGAAGGGATGAACTTCTGACAAGAACAACAAAAGCTTTCAAAGACTCCAAATGGGCATTGTGCAGGTGCACAACCCATGTATTTCAGAGTCAACTTTCAGAAAATAGACCTGAGTCTACTGGGTTCCTATTAGAAAACCATGTTCTTGCAGTGAGTTGTATTGTCTGGATTCCAATATATGTGGCTCCTTTTCCCACAGCATTTTACAAGCCTACAATTTTTATTTGTTTGTTTGTTTGTTTATTTGATTGATTGATTGATTAATTGATTGATTGATTGATTGATGTGCCTCCCTACTCTGCAGACTCAGGTGGGCTCAATTTGAAAGCCATGGCAATCAACCATGAAGGATGAACTAAATTAACAGGGTGACTACTCTATACTAATTAAATGTGTATCCATTTGTTCATATCTTGTGAATAAGCAAATGTAAAAATTATATGCACAATTGTGTAACCATTGAACAAACTTAGTTAAAAAACTGACTTAAACAGAGCAATAACTGGGAGCTTTTTGTTTAATCCCTGAAAAATAGAATGAACTTTTATGATGCCAATTCTATTCTTTTGCACTGAAATTGTATTTTGTTAATCTTTTTTTCTAAAGGGCTGTCACCATGTGGTCATCAATAGAGGCCTCAAAGAAGTTAAGTATTCTCTCCTCTCACAAAAATTATTGTGACACAAAGAAACGTGGAATAATAAATGTATTAGTTGAAAAAACCGCAAGACTTTATTTTTGCTTCAAAATCTAAAATGGCTACCCTTCTGAAACTAGTATTTTATTCATATTTTCTCTATTTTCTCTTAGCATTACTGAATATATGTAGTTAACTGGCTAATGATTAAAACACTGATTAATTTAGGATGATTAATTTAGAAGACATCTATCTGTCTATCAACTATTATCTCACATTGCTAAATACTGAATTAGCAGAATCAGCAGAATTAACTGAATTCCACTGAATTGAAAACAGATCATTCCAATGTCTTAAAGATTAATACTGTATAGTTCTAAGTACTGGGTTTTTTTTTTAAATGCTGGAAAAAAGATTTTATTAAATAAATAAAAATGCACTTAAGGAGACTAACTTTGTGATATTTATTTAAAGAAAAAACAGACTTGGATTCAGATAACATAGCAGGCCCAATAAAGTGAACGTCAGTGAACACTTTCTTTAAAGAAAAGCAACAAGTTATAGAAATTTTAAAAAGTCAAAGAAAGTAAAAAAATTCAATATATATAAATAGAAGAAAAATACAATTGAAGTTAATAGGTTTGCTCTTTGAGTCCTATTCTCAATTCCTTGTGAGCTGTCTCATCTTCCTCCTTTCTTTTTTAGAAAACAGGAAAGTGACACCTGTTGGGGAAAGATAAGGGGTTTTGTGGGGGGGTGGGGTGGAGGGTGGTAAATAAGGATACTTCCAGATTAAAAACTGCTCTGATTACCTTTGGAAATATATATTTTTAAAAAGTTAACTCTAAGCACAGAAGTGTAGCATGCTGTGCTATAATTGCCACCTGGTTAGAAGCTGAAAGTCCCCTGAAAGCCACCATAATTGAAAATACAAATATTAAATGTGCCAGTCCAGCCTACTTGATGTCCATAAATATCTCCATAAATATCTGGAAGCACCTTTAATGGAAAAAAGAAGCAATGAAGAAAGCAATGCAAACAAAGCAATAAAGCAACTTGTCATGACTAAGCAAGTAATTCATTTTTAATTATCTGATTAAAGATGTTGAGTATTACAGGTTGAAGAACATGAGAAAAAAAACTCACAACAGATCAAAAAGTAACAGGAAAGCTCACATAGAGAATGGAAAAATGGAAAAATTGCAAGCAAATGTAAACCTTTTTGAGGCTAATTTCAGAAATGCAGCATATAATTAGAATTTAGCAAAAATAAAATTTTGGATCATTTCCAGACCAGTATTAAGTATTAGATGAAAAAATGGTATGGGGATTTTAAGAAAAAATACAGTCTTAAGTAGACCACAGGCTGACCATCAAATGCTTCAAAGCTTTTAAAGCAAGATTATGTATTCTGGATTACCTAAAGTCTTACTTAAAGTCACTGTGAAAAATCCTAAATATGCCAACTTAGTATGAGTTAATAACCCATCTGAAATATATAGAGTGAATATACTTTCTCTTCAGTTGAACTAGATACAAAACATTTTGCTTGCAGCGGCAATACTTTTTAAACTATTAATTAAATGGACTTTAGATTGCTTTACCTCATTGTAATTCCAGAGTTACAGTTGTTATGTTTTGTAGACATTCAAACCAAATAACTTTGTTCGTCCAGAAAGAAGAAAATATTGCCTTCTACAGTTGCATATTTTCTGAGTCATAGAATCAAAGAATTAAAAGAGGCTTTTAGGGAACTATCTGCAACAATCAGGTTAAAACATCCCTGAAACTGACTGCAGATTTGTTGATTCAAATAGTTCTACAGCTGTGTCAAGAGTAAGTAACACATATAAACTTAGTGTTCTTTTTAGAGATCAGGAACTCTGATAAATGTCAACTAATCCAACATTAAATAAATTTATCTTGCAATAATATAAAAAGGATTGCCTGAAATAAGATGATTAAGGTTAGCCATTTTCAGGGTCTTGGGGATAAGACCCTAAACCAGGATCTTTTTAAAGAAACTCTTTGCTTTCATATAGGTCTAACCAATCCTTGTATTCAAAATATCCATATCACAGTATTCTAATAGTAATTTAAATAAAGTAGATTTTGTCTACATTGTCATCTAACATACTTAGTAAATAATGCACAAAGATTAGGTGCTATTCTTGCTGCTGTGTGTACAATATATTACTTTTTTATTTGACAGCAAAGACATTATTTTGACATCCTACTTACCTATTTGCCAGATGCCCTATAACTACTTGTTTTCTGTAATTTTATATCTTAAATGTGAACCACTCTAACCTTTTTAAAAAAATGAAGTGGTTTATAAATTGTATAATTTATTAATCCTATAATTTATACACTTTATGCAAATTACTTTTATGCAAAGTATAGATTTTGAATAACACTTTTTAAAATGAAGATTGCTAGGTTTGTTTAATTTTTCTCTATAATTTTAAAAGGTAGAGATTGCTGCTCTAGTGAATAAAGGGATATAATAAACTAGGGAACAATTGCACAACCTATTTATTGTTAATTAAACCTGGGAGCACAACAATATATTAAAATGAGTCAATTAATTAAGCGCAGCCTCTTCAATCATAGAAGATACAGTTAGAATTCCATTTAAAAAAAAAGATAATTGAGCTGAATGAACCAGAATATCCAATGTGTACAAAGGAGGAAAAGGAAGGAAAGGAGAAAATGAGAGTACCCCCATCACCAGCCCACTAGCAAATGAGTCACACCTGCTCCAATGACTTCTTCAATCTTCACGAAAGACACATCGATTTCCTTGGCAAATTCACGGACAGCTTCATTGGGGTCCTCATATGTAAAAGGATCAATGTAGATCTTCATTCCAGGGGAGCCTTCTCATTTTAGTGGGATAAAAGGAAAGAGAGAAAAAACAATCATATTCATCTCTGGGAAGAGGGTAAAATAGCATCCTGAAGCTTCTTCCTTCCCTGATTTTTTTTAAAAAATCAGGATCTCTTTCTGAGTTGGACAGTTCATTATCCCTTCTGTTCCAGTCTTTTCTTATTCTATACTTCCTCTACAACAACTTTTCTTTTGCAGTTTCCCTGGAAATTCAGGATATATTATTTATAATGGATAAGGGGCAAGAAATAGATTACAGTGTTCCCTCAATTTTCGCAGGGGATGTGTTCCGAGACCGCCCGCAAAAGTTGAATCTCCGCAAAGTAGAGATGCGAAAGTAAATACACTATTTTTGGCTATGAACAGTATCACAAGCCTTCCCTTAACACTTTAAACCCCTAAACTGCAATTTTCCATTCCCTTAGCAACCATTTAGATTATTACTCACCGTGTTTATTTATTAAAGTTTATTTTTAAAAATATTTATTAAAGGCAGATGAAAGTTTGGCGATGACATATGATGTCATTGGGCAAGAAAAACCGTGGTATAGGGGAAAAACCCGCGAAGTATTTTTTAATTAATATTTTTGAAAAACCATGGTATAGACTTTTCGTGAAGTTCGAACCCGCGAAAATCGAGGGAACACTGTATATCCAAAAATAGGTGCACCGTTTTACTTGTCAAAGCCATACCATTAGCAAGAAAGTCAAAGAAAAAAAGGTGTAGCTAGGGAACAATATTTATTAGCCCAATGCTCTCCTCTGTTTGTGAGGGGTGGCTATGCGATAGCAGTGAATGCAGGAAAGACATAGAAGCAAACTAAGGAAGAAAATGAGTGAAAGGGGAAGGGGAAAAGAGAGAAAAGAAAGAAATAACTTTGGAAAAGTAAGTTGCCTTGAGAAATTGAAAACAAAACTAAAAAGGTAAGATAAAATACAATCAGTACCTAAGAACATTATTAGTGTACTCTTTTAAAAGTGTGTTATAGAAAGACAAAGAGAGGATAAAATCATTTTTCAACAGTTTAACATTCTAAAAGCTTTCTAGTTGATTCAGATTGATGAGCTTGCTGCTTGGAGTTAAAGGTCTTCTTTACAAGTCTTTTTTGTTCAACTCACAAGAGCAAAGCTATGCAGTTAAAGTGCTTTTTCTAGTTCTGTAGGAAAAATGGCAGCAGGTTTATGGCACTTTCCTTAATGCATAATTTATTTTTATTTACTCAGCACACCTTTTGATTGTCTTGTGGCTGCTACTGACAGAACATAGCAATTACAAACTGGAGAGCATCTAAGCAATAAAATACAATCTCCATAACAAATATTCCTCAGGTTTATTTCACCCTTCTCTAAATGATTTTCTTTGTAGTTGATAATACTCTTCAAGACATAACTAGAAGAATCTGAGAGAGGTGAGAGAAGGGTATAAACTTTGTTATTTCACAAAGAGAGATCTTATATTCAGAAATACAAATTATATTGGTAGACACACATACATTTTATTATTATTTATTTATTATTTATTGGATTTGTATACCACCCCTCTCCGTAGACTCGGGGCGGCTAACAACAGTAATAAAAAACATCATGCAAATCCAATACTAAAAACAACTAAAATACCCTTATTATAAAACTAAACATCCATACAAACAAACATACCATGCATAAATTATAAAGGCTTAGGGGGAAAGAATGTCTCAATTCCCCCATTCCCCCTTATAGTGAAAAATATGAATCTAAGAACACACAAATATGTAGTATCACTGTTCTGCTGGTGTGTCCCAACCGCCCGTAATTACAGGGTAATTAGTCCAAAAAGACACACACCACACGATAGAAGGAAAACCAAAAGTCTTTATCAACAAAAAAGCAGAAAAAACTCTTTTTAAATGTCAAAGGGATTTTCTGGTACACACAAGGCACAGGTTAAATGCAATCCAATTTCTCACCCAGTAACTGGGAAATTGAGTCCAATTCCAAAGTCCAGAATGGCCACACACAGTCTTGAACAGGGAAACAGCAAAACCATGATCTTGACGAAACTATGAATCAGATAAACTTCCACAAGGCTAAACCAGCACGCTGCTCTTTTTATCTGTAGCACTAATTACAGCAGCCCCACCCAACCACAGGTGGCCTCTCTTATCTCTTGTAATAATCCTTCAGTTGTTCTCTCCTATGCATCACTCTACGCATGTGTGGGTCTGTAATACGTTCTTGTTCAGAATCCAGGGATGATAAGGATGATTGATCTCCTCCTGGGCTGTCTGCCAAACTCCCCTCTTCCCTGCTACTCACGCTTCCTTCGTCAGAGGAGCCTTCATCGTGAGATTCTATCGGGAGAAAAACAGGCCTGTGGCATGTGGATGTTTCTCCCATATCCACCTCCACATTCCTTGGGGCAGGAGCTGGGCCAGAGCCATTAAGGGTGACTTTTTTTTTTCTGTTAATGGCTAGGTGAAAAAACTAAGATTCTCATCACTTCCTGAACTATTTTCAGTTCCCTTTTTAAAATGCTAAAACAACTAAAACTGCAAGATTTAGGGGATTGTAAACAGGTTCAACATCAGGCTTCTACGGCTTTCCAGTTTCCCCGGTACATGGTACATGCTGTAGGATAGGATGGCTCATATTCTTCCCTCAAAGGACTACCCTTGGCCTATCAATATTGTTTGAATGCTATTTCAATACTTCAATAATGGTGGGTGGGTATGGCTTTTGTTTTATTTAAATACTATTCAACTATAGTTTATTAATTTCCCAGATCCACATAGTTCTGAATTTTACCTCTCATCAGATAAAAAAAATTTAAATGCTACTTTCAGAGCGTCTCAAAGAAAATGATACAGGTATTCTGAATGACTCATTTAATAATAATATATATTTGATTTCCCTCCAGCTAAACATGCCTAGTATGAACCAATAATGTCTAGATAACTCAACCAATTGCTTCAGTTGTTATTGTAGGAATACACAACCAGTAATCTATAGGCCACGTATAATTATCTATCTTTGGCAGCTAGCCTGTAGGTAACTGAAAGGTGTCAGAAAGATAATAGGGAGTCGAGAGAAGAGAATTAGAAAGAAAAGAAAACTAATGTTCAGTTTTGACTTGAATTATATAGATTGCATTACAGTTAATGCAGTGATAAAACCAGCATTGGACTACGAGCCAGAAAGCTATATTGCGCTTGCCGTGGCGGCTCATAGGTTCTTGCGGGACCAGCGCAATTTTGCTGCTGCACCTGTGAAGATAGCAAAATTGCCCCCTTGTTTTGGAAAGGTTTTACCTGTGGATCCATGTGCAATTTTGCTACCTCTACAGGTGCAGCAGCAAAATTGCGCTGGTCCCGCAAGAACTTACGAGTTACGGCGGCAAGCGCAATTTACCATTCCGGCTCGTAGCCCACCGCTGGATAAAACCCTATACTAATTTATCAATTTCTTCATTATTATATAAATTTTATGGTGCTAAATATGATGTAGAGTATTCTAATATCTGAACAAATGATTAGGTACACATTGGTCCAAAGCTGAATTCTTCCATTGCCAACAGTGAAGCTAGCCAGGAAGTTATCTCTGTTTTGACTGCTTCATAAATGTTTCATCACATAGTCTTTTACTGTTCATAAATCCTTTTATAGGTGCAGCCAATTCTCTAGCAGAATTACAAAGGAATTTACAAGATGATAACCAAGTCTGGTTTACAGAATGGGACAGCAAAACAAACATATAATTCAGGTGATCAATTTGAGGGCACAATGACCTTGTAACATAGTACTAGCATATTCTATGCAAGTGTAATGTGGCTTATAAATGCCCAGCAGTATAGAATGAAGGCCCAGGGAGAAGGTATATGCACAACTGATAAATGGCTTTGAAGTTGTTAAGAAAATTTGCCATAGTTTGGAACTACCCTAGGGTAAAGGTGGGCTGACATAATTAGCCCAGCATGAATGAAAGCTCAAAGATCAGAGGATAAAAAGCACATCCTGCTATGCAATTATATACTACATGCAACAACTCTGGTACTAATGACAGAGAATATTTCTAGCTGATAGCACAAGCTTTGTTCTTTTATCATGCTGAGAATTAGCAGCTTCTCCATTCTGCCAAAGGAAAACATTTTGGTACTTCAAAGATTGCTTACTTCTGTATCACCAACAGATGGTAATCAACAGAAAGATGTATTTCCTCAATTTTAGATTACTTTATAAAGACAATATCCTCTTTTATGGGTACTTTACAATATCTAATATCAAAACAATAAATGTCTATAATATTTTCCTTGTCTTCTATAAATATTCCTATTATTTTATTTCAGCAAATATTTAAACCATGAAAAAATTATTTAGTCTCTTTGAATCATGGAATCTGTACCTCTCAGTGTTCTTTTGTTTATGACTTTCTAACTTTCAACCAAATGCCTTCTAGAAAATGTAATGTAAGCAAGAATTTTGATCATAAATGTAAATTATGTATTTGTTATTTTAATATTTAACATATGTATTCATGTAACTTTCTCTGGAAATCACTGTGGTCTTTTAACTTTATTTCTTCTATGCCACCATTCTGTAAATGAAGGGCTACACGTCTTAAATTTTCTTTATTCTGATACATTTAGCATGGAAATATATCAGAATGTAAAATATATAAATATTCTGTATGATGTAAAGATTATAACCTGACATAAAGATTGCCAATGAAAACATTTTGTAATTCTTATGTGTAGTGTGTTTTCCATACTAGTATCAACAGCCACTGAGATGGACACACTCATTAAATTATGTTTTTATACTGATGCTTAGTGATATAGTACTGCATATACTGAAATATTATCCCAGTGATGTGTTTCTTACAATTTTTTTGGCCACCTTTGCAAGCCTGAAGAATCAAATAGAAACAAGTAAAATATAATCCATTTAAATGTCACACTAAACTAAGTTACCCAATAGACAAACAGAAAACAACAACAGCCAGCCAGTCTGGTTTAGTGATAAAGACACTAGGTCAGAAAGCAGGAGGTTGTGAGTTCAAGTCTTGCCTTAGGCATAAAAACCAGATGGGTGACTATGAACAGTCACTCTCTCAGTCCAGTCAACCTCACAGGATTGTTGTTATGAGGAAAATACAAGGAGGAAACTATGTTGGGTGTGCCTTGAGTTATTTGTAAAAATAATAAAGATGGGGTATAAATAACACTCAAGTATTCCCCAAAATATTTACATAATTTACATTTATATCTATCTATCCATACAAAAAGGAGCTCAGTCTGCTCCAGTTGTTGGGGAATTTATTTTTATTCATCTTAATTTTAATGTCTTTATCATTCTGATCACCATTAGTCATAGAGAAGGGATAATTTCTCTAATATTTCACTTCCAAAATATACTGTATAAATACATTTTTTAAATTCAGTTGTTCATAACACTACATTGTTAATGTACAAAGAGGAGGGAGCCCCTCTATTCTCCAGAGCACCAAAGGGCCGGACGAGGAACAATGGCTGGAAGCTGACCAAGGAGAGATTCAACCTAGAAGTAAGGAAGAACTTCCTGACAGTCAGAGCGATCTACCAGTGGAACAACCTGCCTGTGGAGGTTGTGAACTCCCCAACTCTGGACACTTTCAATAGGAGATTGGACTGCCATTTGGCTGGGGTGCTTTAGGATTCCTGCTCAGGCAGGGGGTTGGACTTGATGACCTGCATGGTCCCTTTCAACTCTAACAATAAATAAATAAATAAAAATAAATAATTATGTTGACAGTATTTCTAGATATTTGAAATATTGATTTCATATATTAATTTAATGCATTATGTACCCCTTATTTCCATTAAAGTGAAGGGTATCTGAGCTTCTCAGAAACAAGCTTTTCATCCAGATCCTGGCTGGACCTAACTTTCCTAAACTTTAGGAATGAAATTTTGAATAATAGTTGAATACTTCCCAATACGAAGTTAATTATTGTGGAAATCTGTATCTATTCCTTACTGGCCACCTCATCAGTTAAATTTCAAGGTGAACATGACCTTATTTTAGAAAATTTCCTTACTGATCATGGGATATCTAACTAAAGCTATAGTCAAGCAATAACCACA
The DNA here is from genome assembly GCF_031021105.1 of Erythrolamprus reginae. NCBI lineage: Eukaryota > Metazoa > Chordata > Lepidosauria > Squamata > Dipsadidae > Erythrolamprus > Erythrolamprus reginae. The sequence goes on from NC_091954.1 coordinate 74,780,990, forward strand.
TGGCCAATCAAAGATTATGGCTTTCATGTATGACAATTTCATTGATATTGGCTGGCTGTTTTCTTTTTCCTCCATTATTGGAGCAAAATAAAATAACAGATTGGATCTAATTTTCTGCCTTTACTTTTAAGAGATATTCTATTAGTCGTTGTTACTTTGGGGAAAGAATACGATATTCGGAAATATCTACAGAAATGGGTTAACATATACTGTTTCAGCCATGCTGAAGGTTCTTGTAAAAATCTCTCATTAATTCAGAAAAGTAAGTATCCAGGCTAAAAACAGTCACAAATGTCTCCCACCCAATCTTCTTTGCTCAAAATAGGACAAACACTGAAAGTAGGGAATGGTAATGAGGAATGAAAGTTGTCCAGTCATCACATCCTTTTAAATGATTTCTTTCCTGAGGTTTCGTCAAAATATAATTTAAAGTATGTTCTGCCGAAGAATGTATGACATGTGCTATAGCGTTTTCTTTGGATTAGTTCCTTGGAAATACCACAGTTATAGTGCAGAATTTTAGAGGAACAACCCACTGTAAGAAGAACATTTCCTAGCTGATTGCATTTTCTTTGAAGTCTGCTCATCAAAACTCCGTTTATCCTCACCATTTCCTCTTCATATCTTTCACTTTGGACCCTCATATCTCTTGCCATGTTCAATCTTATGTTTACTTTAGAAGCAGTTATACAATATTGCTTAGGCTTAGTTAAAAACATAAATGCATAAAAAAATCAAGCATGGTCTACAGAAATATCTTGATCAGAGAAATAGTGAGAATGTTAATACAGAAGTGTAAACTGATAAATGAAAAACTTTTAAGCTATGCATTTTTTTCAATTTAAAAAGTTGCCTATAAGTGTAATAATCTGAAAAAAGGAAATGGTTAGATACTACAGTATTTTCATATTTACCACATAATTATAGAGACTTGGATAAGAAGCAACTTATTCATATTGGTCCTACTAAAGCAACAGACTCCCAACAGCAAACTACTGTATGTTGGCCCATGTAATTTCAAGCAGAATTTACAAATAACTACATTCAAAATCTTAAGAAAACACTGAAACCAATTTGTAGGTCAGAAAATACTTTAATTGTTTCATTTTAATATTCAATTGATTAACCTTTACAAGATACAGCAGCATATTCCATCCATCCATCCATCCATTTGAATAATAACGAGAATGTTCTCCCCTACATTTTAGGCTCACATTGTCTTTTTACAGAAATAAAATGTCTGGGAGATTTTGCCTCTACAGTGCAAATTGTATTTCAGCTGCTCCCAATTTGGTTTCCTACCTTTCATCTCATTTCCTGGTTTGGATGAGGTTTACTTAGGTATTGCTGATGGCTGTAATCTATAGAACCCCAAAGAGTTATGCACATTTGTGTTAGAATTTTTTCCAAACACCTGGGAACTATCAAATATAATTGTTTGCAGCTGTTCTATATACCCTGTAAGCAAATAAAGCATGTGTAGGTAGGCTGTAACTATTTGGTGGTTAGGCTATCCTACTCACTTTCCTAATATGTTAAAAAGAACATTGATTGTATAAAAACTGATTTGCTGCTTTCCAGGACCTAGATTGAATTCAGAATTCAACAGAAATAGCAATAGGAATGTGATCTGTTTATGAAACAGGAGATAAGAACATTTTCCAACATTAAACTGTCCCTGATAAATCAATGCACTTGGACAATATATTTTTAGACAATAAAATACTAAGTTTTTATTCTACTTTCTTCCAAGATTTTGCTTTTGCTTACCAATCAAATGATGACTGGCACAAATACAACTACCCTTATATATAACATCTATATCTATAACAAGCTCCCATTTCAGGTGAACTATGTGAAATTCTGTATTTGCAGAAAGACCGAAGGCAACCACTTATTTCAAGTAAAATAACTAGCTTAGGAGCATTTGGCAACAAGTGCTGTATTTCTTGGCATTTCATTTCGCCTAAATGAAGCTGGGTAAAAAAGTGTTCTAAAAACTACTTCAAATATGTAGCTAAACAAATGCCAGAAGAGAAGCCTTATCTTCTATGGCTAAGGATTTCCTTCAGGGTTTTTCGTAAATCCTTTCATTTACCCAGTTTCCATGTTCCCTGTTGTTAATTAGTTCTGTTGAGCATCTGCAAAGGAAATTCTGATAATACTATGCTTGCTCTTACTTGGTTCTCTGACCAAAAGGTTTGCAAGCATTCTTTTTGTCCAGAATTTATAAACCCGTTTCTAGTTTCCAAAATAAAGGAATTATAGCAACCTTAATATAATTTCTCTGTTCTTTGTCTAGCATCTATTTTTCCCTTCTTTTTTTGCTTTCCCAGCAAACCAAGCCCCCGAGTATTTTTCAATCTTTATCTCAACTCCAGGGGTGTGTAGCACCCGGTGCGCCCAGGTGGGTGACGCCGATAGGTCGGCTGCACCCAGGTGTACAGCTCCCATTCACGTGCACAACCAGTGAGATACTGGCAATTATCACCCTTTTTTTGCTTCTGAGCATGCGCGTAAGCAAAGAAATAGCAAAAAATCACCCAAATCTCACACATGAGAGCTAGCATCCTCACACAAGTGACATTTGGGCAGTTTTCACATTTTTTTTGCTTCTGTGCATGTGCGGAAGCAAAAAACCATCAAAAATTGCCGAAATCGTATGCGACGACACTCAGGCAAGAGAGATTTGGGTGATTTTTAGTTATTTCTTTGCTTACGCGCATGCTCAGAAGCAAATAAAGTGAAAATCGCCCAAACCGCACACACGTGGGGACACAGCATCCGAATCTCATGCAAGCCTGAGCACCCTATACACACTTACATGCATGGAGCACACTGCGAGCACCAGTGGCTGGCAACACATTGCTGGATATGACTATTATCAAAACCGTACAGCAAAGCACTTACAAATGCCCGGCCGGCGGCTTAAACCGCCAGCCGAAATTACCTCCAGAGCCCAGGGAGACGCTGCCGGCAGTTCTTTTGAGCTCCGGACTTCCGGGTTCCTCTGGAACCTGGAAGTTCAGCTTTTGGCAGCGCGCCAAGTTGGCGCACTGCCTGCTGGTCGGGGGAGGTCCTGGATTGCCCTATTTAAGGGCGATTCGGACAGGACCTCCCCCTTGCCTCGGCTTTCCTGAAGCAAACACCCACCCACCCTCCGCTATCAAAAGTGTGTCCTAAGGAGGTCGCCTTGGGGCCGAATAGGAATTTTTTGCGGCCTCCCCTTTAGAGGTGGCCGTTTTTTCACCTATTCCACACTGACGGTGCGGACTGGATTGGTTAGGGGGTGCGGCGCACTTAGATATCAGTATAGGCCTCCCTCTGGTCATTGGGGTTTGGCAGGTTAGGGGCGGAAATGGGCAATTAGAAGCGAATGCGCATGCTCCTTTGGGCATCCTTCAAAGGGTGATGGACCGCCTCTCTCCAGCAACTAGAGGTTGGAACAACGTCGGGGATTGGGGAGAGGATGTCCATGGGAATCACCAGATCCAATTTCCCACGGGGATTGGAGGGTGAACTCCTCCCACACGACGAAGGGGCGTGGCTTGGATCCAGGTGAAGGTGGCTACCTTCACCTGGTTTAGCAAGGAGTTTTTGCCCAATGTTGCCAAGGAATTTTCTGGTAGGAATTTCCGCCCTGTTAGTTTTGGCCTCTGCAGGTCCTTAGTTCGTTCTGAATTTAAATATTTAAATTGACGTATTCAAATTTATTTAAGTTTATGTTAATTCAATAAATGACCCGTATTTAATCCACAACATGTCTCAGCGTCGTCACTCCGCTTCCGGGGGTAACTTTCCACCCATAACCTTCCATATTCTTCTTGAACTCACCTCTGCCAGTACTGTAATGCTGTAGTTTATCACTGTATACTGCCTCTTTGCTATATGCTCGCTTCCTAGGAAAATAAAAAGTAAACATCAGTTCAAATTATATCCAAATTATAAGATTGAGCACACTTTGAAAAGCATTTGGAGGCAGTGATAGTATAAATATGCCACTTCTCTAATGCCTGTGCCCTCCTTCCAATATTGTTTTTCTCCTATGTCCCCTGCATATATTCTCCTATACCCACTCTGGTCCATTATCTATTACTCAGACATGAGAGAGCAATTTGTGCATTATTTTGGCATCAACCAAACAGTACTTACATTATAATATACATTCCTTTTCTGTGCCCCACCCCCACCCTTGGCTCATTCAATTCTCCCCTCCCAATTATGTTTTTCACATGCAAGGGGACGGAGTAAATCCAGTCAAAATGTCAAACATGAATATGTGACTGAAGCCAAATTCCTGTGTAGAGTCATGCAACACAAACACATCTACAAAAGCTTAGAATTATGGCCACACTCACCCTCTTAACTAATTTAATACAGGTTAAGTCCTCGACTTATAACCACAATTGAGCCCCAAAATTGATGTGGCTAAGTGAGACATTTGGTTAAGTGAGTGTTGTCCAATTTTATGACCTTTCTTGCCACAGTTGTTAAGTGAATCAACACAGTTGTTAAATTAATAACATGATTGTTAGTATATCTGCCTTCCTCATTGGCTTTTCTTGCCAGATGATCACAAAAAGTGATCACTACATCCCAAGACACTGCAACAGTCATAGATATGAACCTGTTCGCAAGCATCTTAATTTTGATCACATGACTATGGAAATGCTGCAAAGGTCATAAGCGTGATGTCACTTTTTTCAGTGCAGTTGTAATTTGAGCCGTCACTAATTGAACTGTTGTATGTTGAAGACTACCTGTACTTCCCCCATGAAAGCTCCTGAATGCACTTTACTAATGTGGCCTGTTTTTGACCAATAGTTAATAGAGCTGCGGAGAGTCTGCGGAGAGGGGCGGCATACAAATCTGATTAATAATAATAATAATAATAATAAAGAGCTATTTTATGATACTGTCATTTAAAATTTAAACGACTGCCTTCCGAAAGAGCCTAAAAACTCATCTTTGTTGTCAGGCCTGGGGTTACTAGAACTTCCCCTTGACCAATGAATGTTTTTAGTACAATTGTTGAATGAGTGGTAATGGAAGTTTTTAAAGTAGATTTTTAAGGATTGTTTTATGTATTGATTGGATTGATTTTATTATTGTCTCTTTATATATGTTGTGAGTCGCCCCGAGTCCTTGGAGAGGAGCGGCATACAAATCCAATTAAATAAATAAATATGATTTAGGAAAACAATTTAGCAATTTCTTCCATTACTAGTAACCACCAGATTACCTCAGGGACCGCCTTCTGCTGCACGAATCCCAGCGACAAGTTAGGTCCCACAGAATGGGTCTTCTTCGGGTCCCGTCAACTAAACAATGTCGCTTGACGGGGCCCAGGGGAAGAGCCTTCTCTGTGGCGGCCCTGGCCCTCTGGAACCAACTCCCCCCAGAGATTAGAATTGCCCCCACCCTCCTTGCCTTTCGTAAGCTGCTTAAAACCCACCTCTGCCTCCAGGCATGGGGGAATTGAGATACGCTTTCCCCCTAGGCCTTTACAATTTTATGCATGGTATGTCTGTATGTATGATTGGTTTTTATAATAATGGGTTTTTAACTGTTTTTAGTATTGGATTATTGTTATATGCTGTTTTATTACTGTTGTTAGCCGCCCCGAGTCTCCGGAGAGGGGTGGCATACAAATCCAATAAATAATAATAATAATAATAATAATAATAATAATAACAACAACTCTAGGTCAGAAACAATTTAAGTGGTTTGCAATTACACCTGCAATTAAAAATAAATAAAACAGACTTATAATCTGGTTTAAAAACTATCACAATAAAATAACACTTTGTGTGGATGTATAATATACGATCAAGAAGCAGAGAGGCAATGGAAATAGCAAATACCCATTTATTGCACACTATAGTAGCCAACAGAAGGCTAACACACCATAAATATCCTCTGCGGGAGACCACGAATAGAATAGTTTGGAGAAGATTAAGCTGAGGGCAAACATTAGAAGGCATGGGGCCTTGGGAGACAAACTTCCTAAAAGTGGGCCTATCAAACAAAGGGAGTTATCTAGGTAATTCCGTTTCTCTTGAATTGGTATTCTCAACAGAGCTGCATACCTGGAGCTTTCTGACATATAAGTGTTTTTTGGTACATATGAGTGGTTTTTTTTCAAAGATGTCTACTGGCACATCCACTTATCTGTGGGCTATTTTCTGTTCAATCACCTCAGATCATTAGTTTTGCCAAAAGTATCCTGCTGAACACTTATACATTCCTACTCTATCCTCTGGGAAAGTTCCTGTTTGGAATGGAAAGAAAAGGCTAATGGGGCAAGTAATACCTGCTGCAAACAATTGAAATAGCCACCAAGGAGACAATGAAGACGACCCCTGCTGCGGCAGAACCAGCAATCAATGGCAGTTGTTCTCTCAGTTCTGACTTGTAGTCATCTGGGGGGGAAAAAAATAAGGAGCTTTGTAATTTTCCTGCCTGCTGATATATACCTTCCACAGTTAATAATACAGCCTGATTATTTATTGATGAGACTGGTACCCTCCTATCCTTCAAAAATGGCATATACAGGTAATTGTGTTTTATCTTACTATTTGCAAAATGAGATGAGCTAACAAGAAGTGTTTGGTTCAGGGCAACCCAGGGAGTTGCATGGCAAATCAGGAATTTTAATCTGTAGTCCCCCTTTTAAGCCCCAGTATTCACTACCAAAACTATTCCAATAGATCCTCTCATGTCCTGAAAATAATTTTGGAGTTGCTAATGAAACTCAGGTTTGATTGCAACCTCCTCCTCCTCCTCCAATTATATTTAGCATTAAAGCTAGTAAAACACAACCCAAACAACAGATGCTACAATTAAGTTGAAACTTTTGGAATTCTTGAAGGTCTCTGAGCTTGGTTATTTTCTTGGATATTTAATTACCCAACTAGATAATATCATCAGTGTAGTAAGTATGAGATTTTCTATCTGTTTGTGTATAGCAGCTTACCCAGTCAGTTTTGGTGGAGGTTAAGTGTATATGCATGTTTATGGGTGTGTATGTATACACATACATACATACATACATATACATTCACATACATACATACATACATAAATACATACAAACTCCACTTTGAGCTACATATATTTTGTTCTAAATTGAAGGCATTGGTGGGATTGTGTAAAATGGTTTGTAAACGTTCATTCTGCTAGTAATATCAATCATAATTTAGATTTCTATTCTTTGGTCTCTTCATCACAAGAACTGATTAATTTCAGCTTTAGTTTGCCATTATATCTGAATTGAACAATTTATGGCTTCTGCTTGCCCTGAATTTCTGATACTTAGTATAAAGTATTATATTAAGGGGCTGATACAGTGGTACCTCGAGATACGAGTTTAATTCGTTCCGGACCTGGGCTCTTAAGTCGAGCAGCTCTTATCTCGAACGACTTTTCCCCATAGGAATTAATGTAAATAATTTTAATTGGTTCCAGCCCTCAAAAAACTCACAAAGTTAGTCTAAATTATGCAGAAAGACATGTTTTTAATGAAGAAATGTACATGTACATATAAATGAATAATGAAGTTTCTTTCACTTAACTTGTAAACTTTCTTAAACTTTTAAATTTACATATGTTCAACTTCTCTGCCACCCAATCCTGTAGGACAGAGGTCCCCAACCCTTTTTGCACCAGGGACCGGCTTTAAGCGATCAAGAGAGGAATGGGTGAATGAATGGACGGAGGGTGGGAAGGAAGGAAGGAAAGAGGGAAGGGACAGGAACAGAGGAAGGAAGCAAGGAAACTTATGAAAGGGGAGAGTAAGAGAGGAATGAGTGAAGGGAGGGAGGGAGGAAGGTGGGAAGGAGAAAGAAAAGAAGAAATAGAGGAAGGGAAGGTAAAAGAGAGAAAGAAAAAGAGCAAGAAAGAAAGCTGCAAGCACCCCCCCGAGCTCCCCAGGCCGGCTGCAACCTTTTAAAACACGCGCTGCTTCGCAGCTGTCTCCTGAAGCCGAACGCGGAAGTTAGCGTTTGGCTTCAGGAGACAGCTCCTTGGCGCTTGTATCTCGAATTTGGGCTTGTAAGTAGAACAAAAATATCTCTCCCCTCCCAGCTCTTATCTCGAGTTGCTCTTAAGTAGAGCAGCTCTTATGTCGGGGTTCCACTGTACTTAATATAAAACTCTAGGAAATACAATATCCCTTATTACATTGTCTGGCTTCCTCAAGAAACTATTCAGATAAAGCGCTGTCTACTTGCACCAACCTTACCACAATTGACTGGTAGACAATAAATTAATTTGATTAACATTACTGCTTATCTTCTAATAATTCTGGCACGAATACTTAATAGCTTAAAATGAATTCCTACAAACAGAAAATTTCATACCTCTCTTTAATTTTCTTACTCTCATCTGAAGCTAATTACTGGTATCTGCTTTATCTCCTTGCCTGATGCATAAATTTTGAACAAATTCTCATCTAACAATCAATTATTATTTAATAATACATTATCCATTCTTGTTAGATTTCAATTAGCTGCTTATGTTGTGGGAAGAATATTCTCTATACCTGTCTAATTGTCTAACTAAAATGGAAAGATATTTTTAAAAGGGCTCATCTCTTCGGTTTGCAGCTGATGCACACATGCTCTCCATTGCTTTTTTCAGTTAGACATTGCTCAAGGACAGTGAACTCTGGGTTACAGTTAGGCTTATATAGCAAAACTATGTAAAAGTACTCGAGAGAGGAACCATGTTACGATGATATTATGACGTGGGACATTAGCATAGAATAATTAAGAGACTATTAACATACTTTTGAATTAATATTCAATTAGTAGTCACATTAATTGTTCCATCATGTTGTATATATGCTCAAGGACACTGATTATAGTAATTAATTACATTCAGATCTAGCTTTAGAATATTTTTGAAAAGCACCCAGTTCATGACAAAATATGTACAATGTGCAGCAATATCAGTATAACCCTAGGTTTCCTGTGGAATGGATTTAATGCTGTTAAGGATGAATGTAAAAAGAGACGGCCAAAAAATGGGAAAAACCCCAGAAGAAAGCAAATTTGATGTCAGAATATAAATACATAAATTGTCAAGAAGACAAGCCAAAGCCAAGAAAGACAAAAATGTCCTAAAGGACCTTAACAGAGAGTTTCAGAGAATTGTTTCATGAGACAAGAACTAATATTACAATAACATCTGTAAAGGCACTGAACATGGAATAAGCATGGAAAAAGAGGAAAGATCATTTAAAATAATATCTGAACTCAGTCTGGGGTTCCAACTTCAAACTGGTATAATGCTGCATTTCATGACTATTTAAACAAAAAACAAAAAACTAAGGCATCTTTAAAGCCTTGTTTTTCTCTGTTGTCCTACTCCACTCTACATTCAGACCTCATTACCAGCTACACACATTAAATAATAATCTGATACATTTTCTGGCATCAACAAGGTAGTATTTGCAGTATAATGCACTTGGCTTTTCTATGACCTCCTAACACATGCCCACTCTCCCGTTTCATGTTTTTAATCTGTATCCTCATTAAAATATCCAAAGTCCCACAGGGGATAATAAGTCTGGTGGTTGAGAACTGCTGTACAGTGGACAGATAATAATTAATTCAAAGGAGATCAAACAAAAAGTCAGAAATTGGGAGATCATGAATTCTGACCGTCTTAGCCATGGAAGCCTACTGGGTAACTTTGGGTCAGCCCAACTCATGTCATGGGGTTGTTGTTGGGGGGGGGGGGAATAGGAATAGGAAGGTACGTTGGAGTTATTTGTAAAATTGATAAAGGCAGGACACAAATAAATAATAAATTGAAGTATACAGGTAGTCTTAATTACATCCAGATCTAGCTTTAGAATATTTTTGAAAAGCATCCAGTTCGTGACAAAATATGTACATGTGCACCAATGTGCACCATTGGTTCAGTGACCATTCTAAGTTGCAATGGCAGTAAATGAGTTCTGGATTTTTCTGCACCCTGTGGCCATGTGATCTGAATGCCTGGCACCTACAACCAGTTGACAAGCACCACACGATCACATGATTGCCATTTGCAACCTTCCGTGCTGGTTTCCCTACACAGCAAATGGGGAAGCTGGCAGGGAAGATTGCAGGTCACTGGAGTAAGTCTCTCCCACTAATGCATCCCCCTTCTGCTCCATTCCACTCACATCATGCCAGTTACTGCACACTCCCTGTCTCATGTCACACCTTTGCACACTTTCCCCGTTCTCTCCCCTATCCCAACCCATATGGCAGCCCTCCTGCTCCAGCCGCACCAGGCAGGCACCTTTTGCACACATCCTTGCATCCACATTCACCCTCCCTGGCCTCTTGTGCACTCCTTGAAGCCCCCCTTTGTTGTACCTCTATGCAACCTCCCTGACACTTTCTCACAAAACAGAAATTATGGTCCTATATGCTGCTGTAGGTACAGGACTACTTGTACTATATAGTAGGGAGGTCAACATCCAAGATAATTTACAAGATAATTCCTGCTTACAGGTTTGACTACTGCAATGCTCTCTACATGGGGCTACCTTTGAAGAGTGTTCGGAAACTTCAACTTGTCCAAAATGCAGCCACGCGAGCAGCCTTGGGCCTTCCAAGAAATGCCCACATCTCACCATCACTCCGCAGACTGCATTGGCTACCGATTAGTTTCTGGGCACAATTCAAAGTGTTGGTTATGACCTATATGGCACAGGAGCAGATTACCTCCGAGACCGCCTTCTGCCGCACAAATCCCAGCGACCGGTGAGGTCCCACAGAGTTGGCCTCCTTAGGGTCCCATCGACCAAACAATGTCGGTTGGCAGGACTTAGGGGTAGAGACTTCTCTGTGGGAGCCCCGGCCCTCTGGAATCAACTCCCTCCAGAGATACGCACTGCCCCCTCCCTCCTTGCCTTCCGAAATAGCTTAAAAACTCATCTTTGCTGCCAGGCTTGGGACTTTTAGATCTTCCCCTGACCACTGAATGCCTTAAGTATGACTGCTGAATGTTTGGTTAATAAGTTAATTGTTTGGTTAATTTTTTTCTTTTGTTTTTAAATTGTAGTATTAATTGGATTACATTATTGTTCTGTTTTTATATATGCTGGGAGCTTCCCCGAGTCCTTGGAGAGAGGCGGCATACAAATCCAATTAAATACATAAATAATAATAATAAAAAAAAAATAATAAAATAAAATAAAATAAATTAGATGATCAGCACTCATTATCAAGCTGAAAGGCACACCCCTGGGAACATGGAAAGAAATGGAAAAAAGAATCAATCAAGTAACAAACTGTGCCAGTAAATCTGGATAATTACACGGTAACTAATACATTGGAAGATCAGTCCAGTTGGAAGATCAGTCCAATTGGAAATCAGTCTACATACCAAAACCACCCAAAAGGGAGACTTAACAGTGTGTGTGCCAACTCTTTTAGAATATTTTTCATTTCACATGTTAGCAAAATAATGCTTAGGATCAACAAAGCAGATTAAAGTCCTACATGAAAAAGGAGATGGTTATCAGAAAGGCACAGGAACACATTGCAATATTACTGATGTACACAGGATAATTGAGAAAGCTAAAGAATACCCAAAAGAATTAAATATGAAATTTGTTGATTAAGAAAAAGCCTTTGTTCATATTAAGCTATGAAACGTAGTTAGAAAAGTGGGGATTCCAGGACATTTAATTTTCCTTGTGAAAAACTAAAATACAGGTTAGGAAGCCACAGTACTGACAAAACATGGAAAAATATATTGGCCCCAGAGTTTGAAATGAATGCAACAAGGCTGTATACTCTTCCCTCGTTTATTCAATCTGTTTGTTATATACATATATGTATTAAGAGAAACTAGATTGGATGATTAATCTAGTTCTAAAATTGGAGGAAGAAACTTCAATAACTTGAACTATAACAATGGCTGAAAATATCAATGTTTTACCCGGTCTCATGATAAAATTCAAGGTACACTGTGAACAAATGGGGTTAAACAACCAGCTTTAGAACAGACAATGGAGATATCCAAGCGGTTGATTGCTTCTTCCTTTCAGGATCAACCATCAACAGTAAGAGAACAAGCAGTTAAGAAATACATCACTTGGTATAGTAGCTATGAAGATCTTGTGAAACTATTCAAATGGAGTGATGTGTCTACTGTATACCAATAGTGAGCAGAACTTTGAAGAATCAGGATAGGATGAATATTGGTGCTTTTGAACTTTGATGTTGGCAGAGTCCTGAGAATATGTAGACAGCCAAGAAAACAAATGAATGGACCCCTGAACAAAATCAACCCAACGTTCTCACTCAAGCCACTGAGAATTAGACTTAAATTACCCTACTTTAGACAAAGACCTAGTAGAGAAAGCTGTAATGCTAGAAAAGATGGAAGGAAAGGAAGAAAAGAAGAACATGACTAGCAGCAAGTCAGATAAACTTGGTTACAGTGGTGATGAGTGTACTATTGGAAGACATAAAAGACCAGGTAAGGGACTACATGAAACCTAAGTATGTTGCCACTAACATTAACAATGACATGGTGGCACGTAATCAACATAGATCTACAATAAATAAGAACTGAATGTCAGCAGTAGGATGGACTGGAGTAAAAACTTAACTTTTTTAGATGCAGAACTTCATACCTAGAATACTGTCATCATATAGACTTGTTTTATGTCTACTCCAAAATCCTTTCTGCTCCAGGCAAGTACTCCCCTCCCCTTAGATTTATTATTATTATTATTTATTATTATTTATTAGATTTGTATGCCGCCCCTCTCCGTAGACTCGGGGCGGCTCACAACAATGACAAAGACAATGTAAGAACAAATCTAATAATTTAAAAAACACTAAAAACCCCATTATTAAAAGCAAGCATACACACAAACATACCATGTATAAACTGTATAGGCTCGGGGGAGATGTCTCAGTTCCCCCATGCCTGACGGCAGAGATGGGTCTTAAGAACTTTACGAAAGGCAAGGAGGGTGGGGGCAGTTTTAATCTCCGGGGGGAGCTGGTTCCAGAGGGTTGGGGCCGCCACAGAAAAGGCTCTTCTCCTGGGTCCTGTCAAACGACATTGTTTAGTCGACGGGACCCGGAGAAGGCCAACTCTGTGGGACCTAACCGGTCACTGGGATTTAGGGGGAAATAGACATACAAATATAAATAAGTAAGTAAGTAAGTAAGTAAGTAAGTAAGTAAGTAAGTAAGTAAGTAAGTAAGTAAATAAATAAAATAGTAGGTGAACTTTATTTTTTAATATTTGATTCTTTTAGATCATTATTATTTTTGCTATTGTTATCATATGGCCATTTTATTTATTTATTTATTCATTCATTCATTTATTAGATTTATAGGCTGTGTGATTGAAAACAATTAAAAACATCTGCCTACCCCAAATTCAGAAAACTGTAATGAAGATGATTCTGAGTAAGTCTGAACGAGAATCTTCTAAAATATTATTTCCTAAACTAGTGGCCTCTAGGCAAGTAAGTGTGGATGATGAGAATTATACTCCAATGTACCTGCAGGCTCCAATGACATTTAGTGAACATTAAATGTCTTTCCTAGGCATGTTAATGCATTTCTACTTTCCAGAAATTCAATCCCATGATCTGTTGCTAGGTAATAATAGAAATTCAAAAATGTACATGGGTAGAAAAGTTGTTTATTGGAGACAAAATCTTCCTACTGCAGTTGACAGCAATGCAGAGCTCTATCTATATATGCTAGGGCAGTAATGGTGAACCATTTCTTGCTCAGATACCAAAAGGGCATGCAACCCTCCCTGCGCATGCGCTTAGACCTCACTGAAGCCACCAGACTTCTGGTAGTCCTGCTGGGCTGTTTTTCACCTTCCCTAGGCTTCAGGAAAAATGTCCCAATGCCCCAACTGAACATTCTGATAGGCTATTAGGTCAGGGTTTTTGCCATCCACAGGTTCCGGAGGATTTCCGGAAGCCTGGGAGAGTGAAAACAGCCTCTTCCACACACACACACCCCAGAATGCCAAAAGTCAGCTGGCCAGCATGCAAATGCATGCTGGAACTGACATAAGGCAACGCCTCACATGCTCTAAGATACGGGTCTGCATGCCACCTGTGGCACGCGTGCCATCAGTTTGCCATCAGGGTACTAGAGTTTATTAATCCTGTTCTGCCGGGCTGTCTGGTAGGAGCCTCCCGAAACTTCAAGGGTACAAATTTCAGACACACACACGTTTGGAAATTAAAAACAATGTTTTTTATCACAAAATTCAAAATAAACTAAGCACTCTTTTTGTATTGAAAAGAGCGCTCGTCCCAAAACAATGGGTAGACTGTACAATTTCCCTTAAGCAGTCATTAAGTACTTAGCTAGCAGCTGTGAAAAAACTTCACACCCCTTCTTCTTCCAACAAAGTGAGACACACACACACACACATTGCTCTGCTTTGGTTTTAAAGACGTGAAAAATCAACAAAGTCCAGAAAACAGCAACACACGATTCCTGAAGAACTGCGATCAGATACTCTTTCACAATGGCCAAACCTGCACGCTGCTATTTATAGCAGCAGTCCTAATTACTGGAGCCCCACCCAACCACAGGTGGCCTCATTTTCTCTTGTAATAATCCTTCAGTTGTTGTCTCCTATGCATCACTCTACGCATGCGTGGATGTGTCATTAATTCTTGTTCATAATCCAAGGATGATACAGATGATTGATCTCCTCCTGGGCTGTCTGCCAAACTCCCCTCTTCCCTGTCACTCATGCTTCCTTGGTCAGAGGAGGCTTCATCAGCAGATTCCCTCGGGAGCAAAACAGGCCTGCAGCATGTGGATGTCTCCCCCACATCCAGCTGCACATTCCTTGGGGCAGGATCTGGGCCAGAGATAACCACAACATAATCCAAGACTTTTCTTCTTGCATTTCTGAGTCAACAATATTTTATGGCTTTCTTTAAAACAATGTGAATAACTGCAGTTCAGGCAGGGCTACACAATGATTCTACATAGTCTGAGAATTATAGCTTCCCACCTTACCAGTTTCTTACAGCATATTATGAATTTTTGTTTTGTATTTTAAATTATCTTGTACTAGTCTCCAGAAATGAACATGATTAAAGAATGATTTGGATCACTTTGCAAATAGTTCACTTTAAACGTAAGTTTCCTATAAAAATTACTGTATTTCAAATAGCTGCGGGATGAGCTGATCAATTGTTGGTTTACTGATCCATCTGAATATTTTCTCTTTCATTCTGTATGTTTTCAAAAATGGTTTTCCTTGTTTATACATTACTGAGACATTGCACATACATGGGCCATAAACCCAAAAAGTAGCTACTGAGTCCTTTAATTCTGACACAAAGCATTATTGGGAAATATTCAGTCCCAACATCTTTTTAATATTTTAAAATAGATTTGTATGCATACCTCTCTAACATAGGAGGCCTTTTTAGACACTTCCCATAGTGTTTTTAACGAGCTGAGCTAGGCTATTTCCAATATAATCTGTATATTGTTTTATTGTTGTAAGCCGCCCTGAATCCTTCAGGGGATGGGTGGAATCTAAATCTAAATCTAAATCTAAATATCTAAATCTAAATCTAATTCAATCTAAATCTAAATCAATCTAAATCTAAATCTAATTCTAATTCTAATTCTAATTCTAATTCTAAATCTAAATCTAAATAATCTAAATCTAAATCTAAATCTAAATCTAAATATCTAAATCTAAATCTAATTCAATCTAAATCTAAATCAATCTAAATCTAAATCAGCGTTTCCCAACCGGTGTGCCGCGGCAGAGACATGGCCAGGTGTGCCGCCAAGCTTCAGCTGGGCGGGGCGCTGCCGGTACTTCCGTCCTGGGGCTCCCGCTCGCAGCTGTCCCCCGCCTCCTGCTCGATGCCGCGGTTTTCGGCGCTCTCCTGCTGGGCCCCAAAGAAGGAAGGCAGGAAGAAGGAGAGCTCCATTCTTTGCACCTTTTTCCCGCCTTCTTTCTTTGGGGCCCAGCAGGAGAGCGCCGAAAACCGCGGCATCGAGCAGGAGGCGGGGGACAGCTGCGAGCGGGAGCCCCAGGACGGAAGTACCGGCAGCGCCCCGCCCAGCTGGAGCTCCTCTGGCGTCGACGGCAAGTGTCCGATGGGAGCGGGGGGGTGGGTGGCCGCAGCGGCCGCAGGCAGTCGGGGGAGATGGCGGCGGCGAGAGGGATCGCTCGCTCGCTCGCTCTCAGCTGACTGCAAGTGGGAGCCCTGACGGTGGCGGTTGGACGTGCTGCTGGATGTCGTACATGCTGGCGCTGCGTGCCTGGCATATACGGTGTCCAGCACCACGTCCAGCTGCCGCCGTCAGGGCTCCCGCTTGCAGTCAGCTGAGAGAGAGAGAGAAAGAGAGACATATAAGAGGCAGAGAGAGAGAGAAAGAGAGACATAGCAAGAGAGGCAGAGAAAGAGAGACAGCAAGAGACAGAGAAAGAGAGATAGAGAAAGAGAGAAAGAGAGACATAGCAAGAGAGGCAGAGAAAGAGAAAAAGAAAGAGACATAGCAAGAGAAAAAGAGAGACTTAGCAAGAGAGGCACAGAGAGAGAGAGAAAGAGAAAGAAAGAGAGACATAGCAAGAGAGACAGAGAGAGAAAGAGAGATAGCAAGAGAGGCAAAGAGAAAGAAAGAGACATATAGCAAGACAGTGAAAGAGAGAGAGAGAGCAAGAGAGAGAGAAAAAAGCAAGAAAGAGATAGCAAGAGAGACAGAGAGAGAGAGCAAGGGAGAGAGAAAGACATAGAGGAAGGGAAGGAGGGAGAGAGAAAGAGAGCAAAAAAGAGAGGAAGAAAGAAAGAAAGAGGGATGGAGAGAGAGAATGAAGGGAAGGAAGGAAAAGAGAGAAAGAGGGAGAAATAGAGCGAAAGGGAGGAAGAGAGAGGGTTTTTTTGTCCAAACTTTTCTTTAGCCCGCCCGCCCCCCCTTTCAGTGTTCCCCAGGATTTTGAAAATACGAATAATGTGCCGCGGCTCAAAAAAGGTTGGGAAACACTGATCTAAATCTAATTCTAATTCTAAATCTAAATCTAAATCTAAATAATCTAAATCTAAATCTAAATCTAAATATCTAAATCTAAATCTAAATCTAATTCAATCTAAATCTAAATCTAAATCTAATTCTAAATCTAAATAATCTAAATCTAAATCTAAATCTAAAGTAATAAATCTTTTAAAATGCGACATTTCAAATACAACTAATCCTTAAGTATGAAATATTTAAAATATACTTTTTTCCGGGCAGCAGGGCATGAACATAGACATGTTATGTTTGAATGACCATCATAAATAGACTTCAAGTATTGGTGCAAATTTAATTTCATCTATTCCACATCCTTTAAAATCTGCTCTCAATTTTTTTAAAAAATATAGATCCTTAAATAATCTACTACTATGCACTTTGTTGTTCCAAGACAGACTTGGCCTTAGCACTTTCTATGAAGTGGGGAAGAGGCTTGTTTTTCTTTTACAGTCGGAAGGAAAGAAAATCTTGACTAGTGAGGAGGCGGAGGAGGAGGAGGAGGAAGAAGAGGTGGAGGAATTTCAGCCAGATTAGCCCTCTAACTGACAATAAATCACACTTATCTGTAAATCACTTGATCTTGCCATGCTACCTCATCACAGAAGGGTTTGAACAGACAAGTTGATCTAATTCAATGACAGTGTGGGAATTTGACAGGGAGTGCAACCAACTTCCCTCCCTTTTCAAAAGCACTCACCATCTGTCAGAGTTTGGAAGCACATTTTTCCACTGTATTTCCCATAGCCAGCCACAGTCCGAGCCCGCACCTGCACTACATAAACCATCCCAGGCCGAAGCCCATCGATTCGTGCAGTGTTGGTCTGACTTTTGGCCATAGAGGAGTTGTACTCACTGTGGTCCTTCGGTAAAGAACAAATGAAGGAGACGTATGAGGAAAGAAGCAAGATTATTTTTGCAGTATCAGTTATGATGCTGTTAAAAAAAAATATCAATCCCAATCAATTATTGCTTTTCACCTGCTTAATGAATAGGATGGGATGAAGATAACCAGAGGGCTATCTAAAACAAAGTGAAATTGGGCTTTGGGGACATTCTAAAACGGTAACTCCCGTAAACCTTAGAAATTTTCATGTTTAATGGGAATTATTACCAGTCATCTGGAGGCTTCCTTATTGGGAAAACTGAAGATTTCATATTTCTGTACAAGGGCCAAGGACATTAATAGCAATAGCAATAGCATTTATACTTATATACCCCTTTATAGTACTTTTACAGCCCTCTCTAAGCGGTTTTACTGTCTAAACGGTTTACAGAATCGGCATATTGCCCACAATAATCTGGGTCCTCGTTTTACCCATCTCGGAAGGCTGAGTCAACCTTGAGCCAGTGGTGAGATTTGAACTGCTGAACTACAGCTAGCACTTAGCTGAAGTAGCCTGCAGTGCTGCACTCTAACCGCTCTGCCACCCCGGATCTTCCTGGGTTAAGGATTTACATATCAATATTACTCAAATTCATTTTGATTCTTACAGTCCTTCTGTAATAATGTATAAATGAAAATAACTACAACTAATAAACAATAAGAAAATTGTTGTACTTATGCAACTTGGAGTGGAGTGAAGGTATACCTATTATGTATGCAAATTAGTCATATCTACATGTTTTTCTGGAAAAAACAATACAATGCAATAGCTTTAAAGTATTATTAACTAATAATAATACTCAGGAAATATGTTCATTCTAGCTATTCACTCTTATAAATGGCCAGAATAAGAGAAACCATAGCTATATTTCAATAGTTCCAAATTTGGCATGACGTGACTGTGAAAATGATATAAAATAGCCATCACAGTTCAAGCACAAAGATAAGACATTAAAAAAACCCTAGCATCCTTTCTCAAGCTTTTAAGCATGCAGATTTTTTATTTATTTGTTATATTTGGCTGAAAATCCTGATTTTGACTTAAAACTTTGATTTTATCCATTTTTCCTATTTATTTATTCCTATTTATTTATTCCTATACTGGAAAGTGGGCAGTAATGCCTAAAAGGGATTCCAGTTATATCATTGACATTCACACAGTAATCTGTGCAACATGATCCTATGAAGTAGGAGTCTTTACTCTATGGCTGAATGCAGCTGGAAGAAAACAAATTTTCTTTTACTTAAGCTCATTACATATATAGCTTATTAAATATATTTTCCCCTTATGCTCCAACTGTCTTCCTCCTTCCCTTCTAGGCTGTTTTATTTTTACCCCATTTAGATGAATATTGAGGTGGATCTATTGCAAGTGTGACAATTGCAACCCCGTACAATATTGTGCCTGTGACATTATTTTGTTTCTCTTGATGATTGTCTAATCCTAAACATCAGGCATGGTTGGCACTGGCAGGCCTGTACAGCAGTATGGCAACTGATGCTTACTTCATGACAGTCTGGCATTGGATATCATTTACTGTACCCCAGGGCCTCGTGGGCAAAACTAGTTCAATCTACAGGCAGCTGTGTCGGATTATATCTATCTAGCTCTTACAAGGTAATAAAACAGGAGTCATCTGTAGGATAGCAGGAGCTTACAAGACAGCTTTTGAAAGATAAGTATAGACATTAAGGAGTGCACAAAATACTATCCAACCATGCTCAAAATAAGTCCAGAATGCAGACTGGCATTCCTAGAAAGCTTTCAGTTGTTAAAACAATCCCTATTCAAGAACACAGGGACTGAAATAAATATATAATGCAGACAAATGGGCAGGCCTCAGCTTCAATTAATGATTGTTGCAAAGATTTTCCTGCAGATTCATTTAGTGTAGCTTGTGATGGGAATTCCCAATCTGCTGGTGTTTATCAAAGGCAAATATTTCAGGTAAAAGACATCGTGGAAGGCTCAACAAAGACAGAGCCCAACCAGCTATATTTAAAAAAATAATAATGCAAGTCACAGGTTCCTTATTGCTAGGTGGTAAAGAGGACATAAGAAGGAGAATCTATTTAACCTTGCTGTTGTGTTCCCATTTACTATACACTTGTATTGTTGCAAGTGTAACGAAATGTAACAATCAGCGTGTAGCAAAAAGAAAACAAAATGAAAAAACCACAAACCCCTCAAATGAGGAAAAGTCCATTAATCACAAGTTTGAGATCCGCATGACAAATAATGTACAGGTCTCAAATTTCATTTTGGGTCATATTGACCAGAACAGCAAGGTTAAAATAAAATAAGATTTTCACAGCATTAGCCAGAGAACCTTAGGCTGGAGTGAACACAGAAAATATACAATCTAATTTTGGAATTAAATCAAAACTATGCATTCCATGATATGTTTAAAAATAGCTGGCAGTCTTTATTCTATCTTCTCCCATTACCAGCCCAGCCAATTCCCTTCTCTGAAATGCATTCAGGCTTACGGTAGCTGGTCTTGAGCCCATGGCGCTGCTAATCTCAGGGATGCAGATCCGGCTCAGCTTCTCATAATAACGGATTTCATAGTCCAGGATGATGCCATTGGGCTGTTCTGGCTGAGGCCATGACAGCGTGATGCTCCTCATGGTGGCACTTACCTGGTGCATAATAAGAACTGTGGAAGGTGCTATGGAGAAAGGAGGGAACAGGAATTGCAAAGAAAGTGAAACATCACTTTAGGGGAGGGTAGTGAGAAATAAAAGTAAACCACCAGGATGTGGACAAGGGGAGGAGGTCAATGAGAATGGGGGAGGGGGGAGGCATGTAACACAACATAGTGCACTTCAATACAACAGCAAAACAAAATATTTCATGATATAAAGAGAAAAATTAACACAGGGACTAACATCCTTTGTTATAACTGTTAGCTTTCTTTGTTGGAAATGACTCTGGGCATAATGCTTCAGAAAAGATTACACACAAATCAATCAATTGATGAAGGGAAAATTATTATTGTCAAGTCAAAAGACTTCGTACAAAACTGTGCTAGCTCCACTGAATTAACAGGAGCAGCATAAAAATAAATATCAATAGATTTTGATGATATTTTAACAGGGCAGGTTTTCAATAAAATATACCTTTTAAAACATGGATTCTATGGCGGGCTACTTTGAAACCCTATATAAACATATCAATATAACCCTGCATATTCACAAGACCCCATATAAGGGACGTCTCAATCTTCCTTTCAGAACTCAATTTTTTCTGCACTTTCAACTTTCATCTTCATTATTTCTGTATGCATGTTACAGAAGGCCTGATACCTCATACTTCCAAAGCAGCCAATAAGGACCTACAGAGTTGGCCTTCTCTGGGTCCCATCTGCCAAGCAATGTCGTTTGGCAGGACCGTACGGAATAGCCTTCTCTGTGGTGGCTCTGATGCTTTGGAACCAACTGCCTCCAGAGATCCATATTATCCCACTGTACCCACCTTCCAGAAAACCATTAAGATCTGGCTTTTCCGGCAGGCCTGGGATCATGAATGATTGAGAGTATGTATGGTTTTATGGGCTATTATTATACTTCTGTACTTTTACTGTTGTTGATATTGTAATCCTTCTTTTACACTGATTTTAATGGTAAGCCACCCAGAGTCCACTAAAGTTGGGTGGAATATAAATTCGAACAAACATACATACATACAAATAAACAAACAAAAAAAAACATTTCCCTTTTGAGTTCTCCATTTCTTCAGTAATAGCCAAATATCTATTCTTCTACTTTTCTTCCTTCATTTTTTTCCAATGGCTGACCTATGACCCTTAATATCTTTCATTCACATTCTTTACTTCA
The DNA here is from genome assembly GCF_031021105.1 of Erythrolamprus reginae. Lineage (NCBI taxonomy): Eukaryota > Metazoa > Chordata > Lepidosauria > Squamata > Dipsadidae > Erythrolamprus > Erythrolamprus reginae. Next base: position 74,802,758 of record NC_091954.1, read on the forward strand.
AATAAAGAGTGTGAACAAAATGTTAAATTACTTCCTCCAAGATTTCTTTTCTAACCCTCCAAGTCACTTTTTTATTGGCAATTTTTTCTGCCTTTTGCCAATAATATTCTTGTCAAAGTATTATTTATTTCTTAGGCCTTTTCTGCATTTACTTCTCTCTTAGCTTAGATTTTATTCTTCTTACTCTGGGTATCAGTCTTGACCCAGTATAGCCTGGCTACTAAAGTGTTGGACTGGGACTTTCCAACTTCTTATCAAATTTCAGCCATAGGATTTCACTAGGTCTTTGGGGAGTGTTTGGGGGAGAGGGGGTTAGTCATTGTTTCATGCCTAACCTACTTTCCAGCATGGTTTGGGTATAAAATTAAATGAAGAGACCCAAAGTTAAGCTGTGCTGACATTGGATAATCATCTCTCCTATATTACAGATATGCTCCTCTTCCTAATTTGGATATTCTTCAGATTCATGATCTTCAATTCATATATTTTTTTCTAGTCAGAAAGGACAACTGCTGGAAATTCCAAGAGCTGAAATTTGTTGTATTTGAAAAGTTCAGGCATACGGCCTGACTATCTGAGTGATGATGCCCAGTCATTTCTGCTCACCCAATATATCTATATCTAGTGGGTGTATTCCAAGTCAATCAATCTTTCCTTATGGTCACATGCCAGAATAAAAACCAAAACATTCAAATAAATAAAACAGAACAGAACAATACATAGTAGTATATTACAGTATGTGGTATGATCTTTGATGGGCGGCCAAAGTTTGCCTGATTTTATAGCAGAATTTAGAGATGTTCAGAGAAGTTATATTGTGCTGATCCGACAGCAACACCTTCACATAAAAGAGAACAGAATTTACCAGATATTTTACCAGTAAATTATATAATGAGTCCATGAATCCTAATAGAGCGATACAATATAAAGGACGTGAACTGTGGTTTCAATAGACCTTGTCCACGGATAGACTTAGGTTCCTCTTATTATGAGACTCTGTCACTGCCCCTACCCTCTGAAATAGCATCCCTTCAAAGATACAGATGGTATCCATTCTCCTGGAATACTGGAAGGCCCTTAACATCTGGCTCTATTGCCAGGCTTGTTTCTATACTAAGGAATTTTACGCAACTAGGATCTTCCATCATGGGAAAGACTGTACACACACAATCTATTTGCCAAGATTAACTTCTATTTAATATAACAAATTTATACTTCCCTCATATAGCAAATCAAATTAAAGACACTTTGAAACCCACTTTTCACTAGCACTGTTTAGAAAATATGGTCCTTAACTTTGAAATTGAAACGTGATGCTACTTTTTAAATAATGTATTTTTCTACTAATTTACATCCTTTATATTATTTTACATTTGTATATTTTATCTACTACTGCTGTAATAATTTGAAGTATAAGTGCACATATTATTATTCGTAATATGCTATTATAAATGATTTTAATATCTTATGAACCTCATTGAGAGAAATAACTCTGATTTAGAATCATGAAAAAACATATTGTTCTTCTTTATTTATGCTGTAGAAAACATTCACTTCCAAAGCAAACAACATTTGCAGGAACATATACCATGTTATCAAACCCTAGAAAATATATTCAGCCACATCTCATTTCCATTTGCCACAGAGGTTTTCAAACATAGCCAGCTGGAGAATTCTGGGAGTTGAAGTCCAGAAGTCTTAAATTTGTCATGTTTAGGAATCCCTGATTTACTGCAATCGGGAACTAGAGAAAGTTCAGATCTATCCAGGTTCTGGAAAGTCCATGATCAAACCAAAGCCTTTCATTTTGCTAATGGTTAAAATTAGGAGATCCTCAATCAGACCTCCCTCAAATTCCATTTCAACTGTAGCAGAAAAATCGTCTTCAAGACATAGGCTTATCTGGCCTATGAACTTAAATAAATACTGGTGAGTAAGGTTTCTTGAGAACAGAACTGATTGCTTATAGGTGCAGCTGGAGATCCTGTATTAGGGATTACTGTCCCTTTATATCTGGCTCAATATTTCTGCCTGTCCATTCTACTGACTTTTGTTTCCTGATGCTTGAATTTTACTTATTTCTGGACATTTCCCCTATGATTCCTTAGCTTTGAAGAATACCCCCCTTTGCAAATGATATTATTTTATTCTAATTTTTAAATAGAAATAGCTTGGCATAATGGTTAAGGCATTAGGCTACGAGACAGTGAATTGTCTTTAAACACAAAGTTAGATGACCTTGGGCCAGTAATTCTTTCTCAATCCGAGAAAGGAGGCAATGACAAACCACTCAAAAGATTTGCCCAGAAGTCAATAATGACATGAAAGCGCTCTCTCTCTCTCTCTCTCTCTCTCTCTCACACACACACACACACACACACAATTTTAAGATGCTACTCTCAACCTTATTACATTGTACTTTTCCACCACTGGCAAAAGAAAACAAATCTTCATACAATACAAGCAGAATTTTTAGTAAAATTGCTTCCTTTAGTAAAATTACTTTAGAACAACTGCACCACTTGATGTATTGGGACTTTTTTCTCCTTAGCTAAACCTGGTGGAGTAGGGCCAGCAAATGACACATCTGGCCCATGGGCCAGAAGTTTGACAGCCCTACCTTAGAATCATCCTCCCTTTTCTAGGATGGTAAACTTTCCTCACCTTCCATTGTTGTTTGATGATTATTATAATAAAAGGAAGAATGGAAATGTGAACAATGTATAAATAATTCGGATTTAATATTTTTTTAAAAAATACTTGTTTTTAAGTAGAATTTAAAATTCCTGGGAATTGTTCATCAAATGAAAACTATACAAGCCATCTGCAAATGAACAAACAAAACCAGAATAGAGTTTTCACTCTCTATTAAAATTCCAATGCTGTTTCATGGACCCTTTGTCTTTCAAAGACAGCAAAAACCTCTCATAGCTACTTCATTTTTTTCTGGGTTTCATTATTGTCATTATGAAAAAGGCAACTGGCAGTTCTGTGCCTGGTATGTGCTTAAGCAGGTCAGTTAGGAACATAGTAATTACCTTCATACAATTCCTTAAGCTTTGTTACTTTTCCGGTGGCTTAAGGTAGAAACCTGTTTGTTTGTTTATGACTCACTATATTGTACAGTACTAACAAAGATTGTTAATATAAAAACACTTTGTCAAGAGAGGATCAGGCAGCAGAAGACTGGAGATGTACAGCATGGTAGGCAGCATTAAAGGAATCAATACATTAAATGTTATGTTATTCAACCAGGCATTTGATGAGTTGTTGAGATGATTCATTCAGTACAGGGATGGGAAACTATGGCCCTCTTATGACCTGTAGACTTCAACACTCTGAATTCCTCAGCCCACATGGCTGGCTCAGGAATTCTAGGAATTGAAGTTCACAAGGTCATAAAGAGGCCATAGCTCACCATCGCTGGCTTAGTACATTTATTAATTTATTTTTATTTATTTATTTTGTCCAATACACAATGAGGGTTTTAGTGGGTATATATCTATATACACATAATAAAATACATGATGAAGGTTATAGAGGAGATACTCATAGTAAAATATATCTAAGAAATAATAGAAAATAAGATATAGTAATAGAACGTATCAATGAAAGAATAGAAGAAGAGATATAGGAATAGAAGAAAGGTATAGGCGATATAGGAGAGCAATAGGACAGGGGACGGAAGGCACACTAGTGCACTTGTACTCACCCCTTACTGACCTCTTAGGAATCTGGATAGGTCAACCGTAGATAATCTAAGGGTAAAGTGTTGGGGATTTGGGGATGACACTATTGGGTCCGGTAATGAGTTCCACGCTTTGACAACTCGGTTACTGAAGTCATATTTTTTACAGTCAAGTTTGGAGCGGTTAATATTAAGTTGAAATCTGTTGTGTGCTCTTGTGTTATTGTGGTTGAAGCTGAAGTAGTCGCCGACAGGCAGGACGTTGCAGCATATGATCTTGTGGGCAATACTTAGATCTTGTTTAAGGCGTCTTAGTTCTAAACTTTCTATCATATCATTTGATATTTCACCTAAGTTTGCTTTGAGATTTAAAATGTGTTATGCTGTTGGAAAAGATACAAGGGAATGATGTGGCATCATTGTTATATTGCATACAGCTTCTGTATGAACTGTTGCAGCTTTTTAAAGAGGGATTTTAAAACAAAGACAATTACACCCCCCTTCCAATCCTGGAAAGTACAAAATCCTGGAAAAACATGGGATGCTTCAGTCAATAACCAAAAGGTTTGTAACACTTCCTCCAATCATTTGGTAAACATGGACAACTAAGCTTGCACAATTTTAGCCCTGTTAGTTCAGAAAATAAATTTTAAAAGGAAATTGATAGGACAAGGGAATGGGATCCTATCACTACGGTCTTTTCATTTGGGAAAAGACAACTGCAGCAGTGCTGAAATTGATAAAATCATACATGCACTACATTACATGGGCATACATTGCTTTCAAGACAAATGGAAGATGAATCTTTTAGCCATAATTAATCTTGCTGATTAATTTTGGAATATACTCATCTGAGGCACTGTACCCTTGAGTACCGTTTTCTGTGTAACAGGAAACAAAAAAATAGACTACTGCTTTCAGTTATTGACGAGAGTAGAAAATGTATTTCTATCCTTAGGATGCTTGATAAAATAAAGGAGGGCTTAAAATCACAGCTGGTAATGTTTTTATAACACTAGGAAGTTAATGTAGGCATCGTCGCAGAACTGGTGTCTCCACGGCAGTGTTTTACTTTTCCACTTCCCTCTCAGTTTTTATATCCAGTCCTCACATCTACCCTTTCCCCCTCTTTTGCTTTTGCCTAGACCTCTAAATAAGAAGTTTCTCTTTTTTAAAAAAAATGCTGATTAAAAATATTCATTCATTCATTCATACTTCTATGCCACCCAATCCCGAAGGACTCAAATGCAATGCTATTCACTTGGAAGCAGACAAAAGATCATGTTACAATTTTCATTCCATTCTCCTATTGTACTTTTAAAAAGTACTAGTTTTAACCAGCCAACTTGGTGTTGAGTTTGTCGTCAATGGAACTGGACCATTTTGAGCATGCTGGAAAAATCACCTGGATGTTCCCTCTTTAGGAGATCAGGGGATTCAAAGCCTGAAGATGTTTTTTATGTAATCAGGCCAGCTCTCTGGAACGGCTTCTTTGTGGAAAAGTTGAGTGACCTCAATTTTAGCTACCTTCCAGGAGCAGCTGAAAATAAAGAATCCAGAAGGTATTTGGGAATTGACAGCAAATTCTGTGTCAAGTTGTAGAGGTAGATGTATTTTTAATATTTAACGCTTTACTGCTTTTTATGGGTCATTGAGAATCTTTTTATGATGGTGATGGAATATGAATGGAATACATTAACTCCCTCCCTCCCTCCTTCACACACGCGCACGCACACGCGCACGCACACACACACACACACACACACACACACAGGGAAACTGGGTTTGCTGGTATCTCTTTGTCAGTGCAGAAGCCAAAATCTTGAGGTTTTACCCTCAGTGAACCAATGGTGGGTAAAAAACAGCAGCATGAGAATGAGAAATGTGGTTATGGCAAGGTTCTACATGTTGTAGCACTTATATATTGAATCATTCCATTGTTCCAGCTACAATTAACATATATACAGTGAGCAGAAGTAGTTGCCCAAGATTTCAGATGGGGAATCTCATCCTATCCTGTGACGGATGCCAGGAATTAAACATGGGATATTCTGCATGTAAAATACGTGATTTACCTCTGAGCCATAAACTTCAGGCATTTCTGTAAAAAACGAAGAAGGTGATTTAACCCCTTTGCAAGTGTTAGGGTTTATTTTTGAACAGTCCTGGTTTTGAAGGATAATATGTTTGACGCTATGTTGGTAAAGACTGAAATTTATAACTTGCCAACTGGTGAAAAATCTATGTGGACAAATAGTTTTTATGTTTCTGAGCCAGATTCCTGGAGACTTCATATTTGAATCTGTCTATTGCATTTATTTATTTTTTAATCCCTGCTGGGTATGGCAATCCAGAAAGAATCAAGGCAATATCACTTGTGCTTCATTAAACAAGTTAATTTCCTGCCTGATCCTCCTGAGAAATCAAACTGTCTCATTTTAAAAGCCCACTGAAGCGTGTGGTAAGGGCTCTATTGGGATGAATTCTCAGAGCCTTCTAAATGATTTCCCCCATATATGCTTCTGAAACCCACAGTCCCTTAAGTCCCTGGTGAGTGGTGATGCCTTTTGGTGAATAGAGCAGGGTTAGTTACTGATAATTGGCCATTTTGTTCCTGACAAACTGTAATGCTTTTACACAAGTGATGATTTTAATGTGCTCTTCTTTTCACTCTGCTTACAAATCACTGTGCTACATAGATTTCTAAGATTCATAACCAATTAATTATGATCTAGAACAACTCCCTGTAATTGGAGTATGTGTAAACTATCTGAAAAAGGATACTAAATATTGTGCTATTTGTTCCTTTTTGGAAATTCCTCTTAATTTTAAAGCTGTCCATGTGTTCATATAACAGTAAAATTCAAAATTTGATAAATATGGAAGTGTGCCACACACAAAAAACCCCCAAGAACAACTAAAATTTGCTGATGATATATGGATTAAATATGTACCAATTCCTGCAAACATGAGAGCTTCTATTTCAGTGGAAAATAAAAAAAGGTTTGGCACTAAAATGTCTTTGAAATAAAATATATAAATTGAAATATGTATTTTCCAATCTGAAAGATTACAACTTAGATGTATCTCAAAATAAATGATGCATAACATAACCTGAACCATAAGAAAATAGAGACTTTGTAAGACGGTGGCTCCGAGAAATAAGAAAGGGGAGCTTACTTGTTGTAAATAATAATAATAATAATAATAATAATAATAATAATAATAATAATAATTTATTAGATTTGTATGCTATCCCTCTCCGAGGACTGATGGTGCTGCCAAAGAAAGGATATGTCTTATTTGACCTTTTCATTCAATGTAATTAAAGTCCATGCTTAACTCTAAGTATGGACAGTTTTATAAATAACTATATGTATAGTAGGGTATTTGTGGAAATAATAGTTACTATACAGGTAGAGAAAGAACTAACCTAGCCAATGCTTGACTAGATATTGATAAAATTTTGCTTCACTCTTTTGCTGCCATTTTGAGAAAGCAGAGCAAGTCCAATAAAGATACCTTTTTAATTTTTAAAAATGTGCATTAATGAAATGAATGTTTATCTTGTTTATACTAAAATAAATAAAAAGAAAGCAGAAACTAGGGGGATTCTTGGTGTGCTGTTTGTTAGATTATTTCTTGTGATTCCAAAGCTCACCTCCTCCAAAATGGTGTTTTATACTTTTTGTGATGGTTGCAACTACTATGAAAAAATCTGCAGCAGTCAGTTACGCTGATTTACTGCAACAAAAATAAGAGTGACGTGGTAGTCATAAGAAACAATCTTAGAACCTTCCAAATGTGTGGACATCAGTATTTTCAGTAATAGTTACACCGGCTAAAACCTTGAAAATATGCAGGTTGTGAAAGGCTATTTAAAGGTAACAAATAACAATTGATGAGACCATAGTCATTGGATTTTTTTTTCTTTATTTAGCTTTTTAGTTATCAAGATTACGGGTAGACAACAGTGCCTTCCTTTTGGATCACTCAGATAATCATCCCAGGTAACATCACTAATGACAACTTACTTTTAGTTTAATTAGTCTGCCAGAATAAAGAAGTCAGGGAAATACTAGTTTTTTGGGGGGAGGCAGGCTCTTTTTAAAGCCGGTTAAAGATTTTTATGCTGACCACTTGTTAGTGTCTAACCTAATATGTAAGGCAAACTAAATGTATGCACTACAAATTATACAGGAAAACATTCCGCTGATTGTTTATATTTACCCAAATCTTATTTTGTGCTGTTATAGTCATTTTGTTTTGGAAGAAGCATCTCCTATATATTCAGGAATTCACTGAGTGGGGTGACTGCTTATTTCTTCTAGTGGGTGATGTTGATAGTCCAGCCCTGCCTTTGTTTGCACAGCACATTTAATCCTGGGTTCTTAATTTTTTTTTAATCTTTCCACATCCTTTCAGAGAAGACGATAATTTTCCAAAATTAAACACTTAGCTTGATTGCTGTTTTGTTAATTGCCACATTCACAACCCCCCTCCTGCCTATTTAACATGGATAATGCTGCAAAGATGATCAACATCAAATTGGTACGCAGGTGGATGGGCAGCAATACTGAAGCTTCCCCATCCTTGCTTATTCAGAGGGATTTGCTTTGCATTATTGCATCAAGGAAAGAATTATACTGAAATATAAATCCCTTCCAAAATCAAGACAAACAATAAGCACAGGGATCAGAATCAAGAAGCTTCTTATTGCATTAGAGTGTATGCAACAAATTGTGCAACAAGGAATTGATGGAATATTTTTAGGAAGCTCTGCCAATTTTTCTATAATAACATCCCCATAGAATAGTCAATTTGCTTAACAGGGAAATTTTCAGATTAAAGAATTAATCAAACTTGACAGTCTCACCTTTAACCTATGATTTGATGTAGTCATTAGCATACAAATATTGATTTCAATAAGGATTTTATGATACAAACAAAGCAGATATCTTGGGTTGTCTTTGTGTTCTAGTTCCTGGTTTCTACACAAGGACACTGTCAAAGTGACCTTCATTTATCCTGTACAGCATCACTTTTTTAACTAATGAGAAGTGTAAAGTTTAGGGATTAACAAAAGGTAAGGTCAGAGCTGTCAGATAGCCAAAGAAACATGGACTTGGTTAAATGATCTTGATAGGTTGCTGATAAACCAAAAAACCCAAAAGTCTGTTTGACAACTCATCTGAAAAGTTACCAAATTTGACAGACAATTTGTTACATCACCAAAATGACAGATATACCACTATTAAGAATAATACACTGGTGGGATTTTACAAATGTATTTATAGAATCTATTATCATCATAACAGATCTGTTGGTAAAAAATCATCAGGCAAAATAATTCAAAACAATTGAAATGCAAATAGCATCAGAATGTCTTACAGGAATACTATGGGGGAACCTATATCCCACAATATGCAGGTCATATATTTTTATTCTATTTTCTTCAGAAAAGAGACCATCTAAAAGCAATAATTTCTTATGCTCTTAGACAGAACATAATATATAAAATCATTGAAAATTCATGTATAACCATATAGGTGTATACCTCTTATAAAGGGAAATTATGACCTGCTATACATATTTCATATATAACAGGTCAGATTCCAGATTAACAAACTACATTAAGGATTATTACAGAGGTAAGGAAACTTTTGTGGGGAAAGGTTGTGTTTAAGACTGTTGAGGGCCTAAAATTTCAATATCAGACATATGCTGGAGAGGTATATTTTTAAAAAATGACAGTGTATCAGTTTTTAACTTTCACAACATTTATTTATGTTTCAGATAAAAGTGGTGGGACGTGGTGATATCAGCTTTCAGCAGCTGTGACAAAGAGAGGTGCTAAGGGTCAGAATTTGTGCATGGCTTTGCTCAGGGCTCCTCAAACTTGACAACTTTAAGATTGTGGGCCTCAACTTCCAGAATTCTTCTGCCAGCTGTGCTGGCTAAGAATTCTGGAAGTTGAAGTTCACAAGTCTTGTACGTATGGTGTCACAATATACCTAGAAACTCAAGAACACTGATAATATTTCCTACCTAATACAAACAAGGTGCCTCCTTTTAAAGATTCCCAGACATAAATTTCTAAGTGTAATCTGACAGTTGTATTCCCTGTCTTTAAATCTCTACTACTGTATATTAACAGGTTTTGCAAGTTATTACTCTTTCTCTTGGTTGTATGAAAGGAACTGGTGAACAGATAAATGGTACAACAAGCAGCAGGAGTTAAGTAGTTGCAGTAGGACACTGATGGTGAACCTATGGCATGGGTGCCACAGGTGGCATGCAGAGCCATAGCTGCTGGCACATGAGCCGTTGCCCTAGATCAGCTCCAACATGCATGTGTGTACTGGCCAGCTAATTTTTGGCTTGCACAGAGGCTCTGGCGGGTGTTCTTGGTTTTCAGAAAGCCTCTGGGGGGATGGGGAAGGGCATTTTTACCCTCCCTTGGCTCCAGGGAAGCCTTTGGAGCTGAGGGAGGGCAAAACATGAGCCTACTGGGCCCACCAGAAGTTGGGAAACTGGCCGTTTTCAGCCTCCAGGGGGCAGGGAAACCTATTTTTGCCTTCCCCGGGCATTGAATTATGGATGTTGGCACTCACACATGCACAATAGTGTGCATGCACACTCTTTTGGCATCCAAGGGAAAAAAGGTTCACCAACACTGCAGTAGGATATTCAAGAGACTCCAGGAATTGACAGTTTGACATATGGACTCCTGAAATTTCCTGTGCTAATTCATAAAACTACTACTGATAATTGAGATTTTTTTTAATCACGTGAGGTTTAATTACTCTATAGGCATTATTCTATATCCAACTTCTTTGGATGAAAATTTTCAAGATTAACATTTCAAATAATTTAAATTGGAAAGAAAATAGTTATGTCTGTTGCAAAGTGAAAAGGAAGGTTTATCTCAGATATTTTATACGTCGTGGCTTAAGTCTCTGAATCTGAAAAGCTGTTCCAGATGAACCAGTCGAATATCATCTTTTGTCAGGAACAAGCAACCAGATCCAGATGTGAAAGGTTCAAGTTGACTATTTTATTTGTTTTACCTATAATACAGGAATCTCCCCAAACTGCCTTGCCTTGGGAAGTAACAGATAATATTCCATGGAACTGATTAGGCTTAAGTCTCTTGTAGCGGTGCCAAAGACTCAACACTAGTTCTCTGCTTTATTCCTCCTCCTTGCCTAGCTGGGCGTTTTCCAATATCTTTAGGAAACATCAAGCCAAAAATCACCAGAGGCTCCTCAAGCAGAGGTAGCAGATGTTGATATAGGTCTTAAAACACTTAGACAAGTAGAGCCCAAGAGTTTCCAGCACTTAAAAGCAAAGCAAAGGCATTCAATGAAGCAAAGCTGCCTTAATTAAAACAACTGGCTGCAGCCTTATTTAAGAAGCAGCTCTGACCCTGAAACTATGAACCTTGGACTGATTGATGAATCTTTTTTGGTTCTCTGAACCTCAGACTGAATCCTGACTAGTCTTCTGTCTGTTCCTATAGAAAGGGAAACTATTCAGACAAGCCTTATCTTCACAGAGTCTGATTTACATTCCTTTGCTGGTCTTCTCAACCTTGAGTAAACTGCTTACAATTATCCAGCAATTCTGTGGGCATTTGAAACTTGAAACAGAAAGTATAGGAACCATGCTGCTGATATCCAATTGGCCTGCAGCAGCTGAAAAAGGAATAATGACATCTACTGTAGGCCTGCAAGCTTGTTCACATAAGAAATTAGGATGTACATTTGAGAAAAGGCCCAGTTAGCATCATTTCGTAAAACAATAGACTAGCAGGCAAATGGATAATTTTTAAAAGTGGTGCAGAAGACCTCAAACCCATTTAGAGAGTCCTTCAGCCCTATCACTGAAACTGAAAGCTGAAAAACTGAAGAGAGCCCCGCAGATACAATCAATTAAATAGGAATGTATTGGATGGAGAATTTTATGGAAGGCAAAAGGAGCAGATGGAGAGATAACTGCTTCCAAGAAATGAAAAGAAATATATGGGTAAATGAGTAGACAGATGGCTAACTAAGGATATAGGTCAATTCTTAGGAACCTGAGAAAAGCATTCAAGTTTGTTTCTGTTAAAAAATGCTTAATTAGATTAATTAAAGAGAAGAGAAGTGACATAAATACTTTTTGAGCATGAACTTAGAACATCCAATTTTCTCCATCATTTGTCCTTATTTAAAGTTTGTTACCCTGTTTCTTTCCTTCAAGACTATGTAGACTGTGAATGCATGCCATAATATGTGAAGTTACAGCTGCCTGTAATATGCTTTTCTGTTATTTCTTGCATAAACAGTATAATTTGCAGTTAGAAATATACTGCATTTTCAGATTAGCATGGGAGGGGAAAAAGTGAGGACAGCAAATCAACATGTTAGACATCGATGTGTGAGTCAAGGTCAAACCTACACTATCTAGTCCACTTTGCATTCCTATTACTCTCCCTTTAAATGCCTGTAGCGCTCAGCAAACCATTTCTACTTGCTTAAAATGTGCTGAATGCTAATGCCTCATTTCTAATTGCCAAATATGTGCTCCATCTTTGAGGCCTTTCAAACATAGAGTGTATCCTTAATATGCCAAAATCAAATTGCACTTTATCTGGAATGGATAAATGTGGAAAAAAGCCAGATACAATGCAAATATATCAATTTTTAATAATCATAGCTTTGCTACAGGAATAATCAGGAAGAAAACGAGCGAATGGACAAATGGACTGTAGGAACAATAGTTGTCAGGAATTTAAAAAAGTGCAAAAGGCATACCACCTAAAAACAATGGGAATATACAAAAAGAGGAAGGGCGGACATTTGGAGATGGCACTCTGGGTCCAGTTTAGACAACCAAAGAATGGAGATAACCTGAGGTTGGAGAATAGAGAAATAGAAGAGCAGATGACCAGGTAAGAAATGAAGAGAATGAAAAAACCCCAGAAAGGATGTACAAAATGACATCACTGCCAATAATCACCCTTCTGCTAATATCTCAGTTGCATCTTTGGTGCCCAATTCATTCTGACATGTTGAGCTGACAAAGTTCCTACTTCTGGGAAACAGAATGCTCAAATATTGATACCAATACTTTAAAAAAAATTATTTGACTGTTAAGTGTAAATTCTTCAGGCATGGCATTAATAAAGCTTTCCTATTTTAAATATATTGCACAAAAGATGAATTTCATCCTCTTGTTATGGTCAAACCAAAGGAGATTGTGGTTTAACTGTTAAGCATCTCCCAGTGCTTAACAGTTTATTCTTCTCTTCAATAAGCTTTTGGTTATTACCTGTTAGCTTTTCTACCCCCCCACACCCCCCCACCAAAGAATGCATGCCTAAACACTGCAGGTCCCTCAGCATCATGATACCTCCCCACCACACACACACACTCCATTTCTCTCTCAAGGAAGAGTCAGCAATTGATTCATCTATGATTATCTCTAGTTTTTAAAAAAAATCAAAAAAGAGATGACAAAGTCCAGAAGAAATTCTGGTTCTTTCTGTAGGTTGCTGTGGTTTTGTTTTTGCTGCTAAGAATGTTAGTTGTGCAGCCTTTATTCAGCTGTTATGTGGATCCAGATGTTTTCCTTCCAGATCATGTTTCTAGTTTGACTATCTCAACAACCTAGTTTTATTTTTGCTCTTTAGGAACCTGAAGTTCTTCCATGAGCTAAAGATGGTGAGTACTGAGTGCCACCATGTGAGCAATCCAAAAAAACTGTGAGATGAGAGGGATTTTAAAGGACTGACTTGGCTGCTGTTCTATTTGTATGCCTGCTCTAGAATTTCACTTATTTGCAGTAGCTGCAGAATGCAATTGCAATGTAACATGTGTTAAAAAGATAAAGGTTTCCCTGCACATGTGTGCTAGGCATTTCTGGCTCTAGGGAGTGGTGCTCATCTCCGCTTCTAAGCCAAAGAGCCAGCGCTGTCCGAAGATGTCTCCATGGTCATGTGGCCAGCAAGACTAAATACCGAAGGCGCACAGAGCATTGTTACCGTCCCACCAAAGTGGACCCTATTTTTCTACTTGCATTTTGTACGTACTTTTGAACTGCTAGGTTGGCAGAAGCTGGGAAAAGTAATCTAAAATCACTCTATTATGCAGCGCTAGGGATTCAAACTGCTGAACTGCCCACCTTCTGATGGACAAGCTCAGTGCCTTAGTCCTTTCTAATGTGTGTTGTACTTCCCCCACACGACCATAATTGGCCCAACACTTACGTTCAGGGAGAAATTTGTTAAGTGAACTTTGCCCCATTTTGTGATCTTTCTAGCCACAGCTGTTAAGTGAATCATTTCAAGCTATTAAGCTAGTGCCATGGTTGTTAAGTGAATCTGGTTTCCTGGTTGACTTTGCTTAACAGAAAGGTCGGCAAAATTGTTCACATGACTCTGGGACGTTGCAACTGTTGCAGGGTCACATGAAGAACTTTGGCAACTTTTCCGTTAAGCGAAGTCAAAATCAGATTCACTTAGCAATCATGGTGCTAATTTAACAGCTGGAATAAATATGAGCCAATTTCCAAGCATACAAATCTTGATCACATGACCTGGGGGATGCTGCAATGGTTGTAAGTGTGAACAGTGATCATAGGTCACATTTTACAGTGCCTTTGTAATTTTGAAAGCTCACTAAACAAATAATTGTTGTATGACTACCTACATAACAGTACTTTTGGTAATTAAAACACTAAAAATTCAGTTAACTGCCTGCTGCTCACTGCAGCATTGCTGTTGCTTCTCCTCATTCATTCACTATCCCAGATAAGCCTACTGGAAGAAGGCAACATTTTGGGGAGCTGTTAGGGATTATTCTACTACTAAGACTATCCGAGCTATATGATGGATGTCATAAATTCGCCAGTAACAGCAAAACCTGGCAAGGGATCTACTCCCCTCTCTACAGTGCTTAAAAGGGAAGGAGAAGAAATAACAAGTACCAAGATCTATAGATGATCCTAGAACTCGATTGCAATATTTAATGGTTCTGAAATCAAGATATATTCAAAAGTAGATACAGCATCAAAGAATTTTTCAATTTTCTTTCTTTACGTTCATGAAGAAAATCATACCGGTGGTTTCTGAACTGCATCTTACCTGCTTGGTTGGTAGTGATGTTCACTGAGGCATGGTGTGGTAGGAATGGGCTTTTATTAGAAACTCCATTGACAGCTTGGATTTCAAAGGTGTATGGCGTATGAGCCCACAGGTTGCTGATGAAGATGCGAGTTCCCGTAAGGCCCAGTTGTCTTGGTACAAACTCCACATTGTCATCGCAGCGGAAGCAGCTACGGCGATCTGACTGACACTTTTTGCAGACAATGTTATAGGTCACATCATCACGACCTCCTGTATCCCGAGGGGGATGCCATTCTAATATAATTGAAGTCTCATTGACAATAGAGATTACATTCCGAGGTCCTGAGGGAACACCTGTTAAATAACAATTTTCAGATTAAGGCCATGCAAGTAAAATGTATAACTTTAGTGGTATTTTAAAACATTTTTATTTAAAACATTGAAATATTTGGTTTATTTTGGTTTTGTAAAAAAAAATATTTATTTACTATTTAAATCAACTGCAAAGATTTACTTAGAAAGTGACCACATGAGTGACTGTTATATGCCTTGTGCTTCTATTGAGGATGGGTGAGATGACAGAGACGTTTCCATGTTCCAAATGGTCTTAATTATTTTCTCCAAGGTTTTAGATAAACATTTCACATCCCCAAATATTCCTCTTGAAAAACTTGATTTACTGGTAGCTTGCTCTGGTCTTTACCACACCTGCCTGACCCATTAATATTATCAGACATGTAAGAAGAATTTTAGTAGCATGTTTATTTTATAATAATATTTCCTTTCTAGTTAGTTTCTTTTTATTTGTAAACAGGTTTTGAAAAATTATTATCTTAAAAGAGAAATTATAACAAATAAATTTCATTCACAAATTCTCAATACTGTACACTGCACAAGTCAAAAAGAGGGATGTAAAAGTATTTACCCCTCGCATCCTGGACATAAATTGTTTTAACTTCTACCTTCAAAATGATGCTATAGAGCACTGCACGCCAAAACAACTAGACACAAAAACAGTTTTTTCCCCCAGCCCCATCACTCTGCTAAACAAATTATTTCTTAAGCCTGCATTACTATTGCTAGTAGTCTTCTCATCGTTCCAATCACCCATCTCCTCCAACTTATGACTGTAACTTTGTTGTTTGTATCCTTATCATTCATTCATTCATTCATTCATTTATTTGATTGATTGATTTTTAAGCTGCCTTTCTCCTTAGACTCAGGGGGTCTTACAACATGTTAGCAATAGCACTTTTTAACCGAGCCAGCATATTGCCCGCAATCCGGGTCCTCATTTATATTGTTTCTCAGTATGATTTGATTGCTTATTGTACCCTATGACCAGGATGGGGTCTAACTTACCTTGATGCTGGTTCACTTCCTCCCAGGGGCAGATTCCTCTTACCATGCTTGTGCAGCATGGGGAGTCTTGTGTGCGCGAGAGCATCTCCTCATGTGATTTTGCTTCTGCGCATGCGCAGGAAGCAAAATATACCCAAAATCACCAAACTATCGTACACAAAAGCATCTCCTCATTAGATTTTGCTTCTGTGCTTGTGCAGGATAACAAAATAACAAAAATTGAAGAAGAAAATATGTTGGCACCTGAAGAATTGGCACCAGAGCGGTCATGGACAAATTGCACAGTCTGTGGGCCGCTACCGGTGTGCACTGGTAGCAACTGGTAGCACCCAACTCTGCTTCCTCCCATGCCATGTAGCATGCGCAGTGCCGAAAAATAAAATAAAAAACCAAAAGGAAGATGGTGACTACATGCACAGTGCCAGAAATTCAACTTCTGCACATGCTCAGAACAAAATGTAATTTTTTTTAAAGAAGCTGAAAACAATATGGCGACCGCATGCGCAATGCCCATAACTTGGCTCCTGCACATGCTCAGAAGAAAAAAATAAGTGTTAAAAATTTAATTTTTTTTAAAAAATCATTTTTTTAAAAAAAAAAAGATGGTGGCACCCACGGACACAACCTTGTGGTCATAGATGTCCATCTTGAGTACATTCTCTCCCCATGCAGCATGGTACTAATATGGTATCACTCACTTAAGAGTTTTATCTTTGGGTGATCTGAGTCAAACTAGATTATTTTTTGTTCCTTCCAAACAGTTGTATTTAGCTAGAATACTAACAAAAACAAAAATCTATTTTCTGAAAGACACATGCACACATACATACACGTACACACATGGGCACAGATTCACTTAATTTGAATTTGAAAGTCAATTCTTAAGTTCTGAGAGGGAAGGGAAAGGATAAATGTGGAGTCCAAAGCTTATCTTCCTTAAAGCACTCCCCTGAAAAGTGCCCTAAACTGTAGGATGGCTAAAAAGATCTTCCACTGTGCTTAATAAATACAGTATATATTTGTATATAAAGATTATAGGTTTTTCTATTATTTGCAGCTGGTCTCTAGTGCTGAATAGAAAAATTATCTTGATTCTATTAGTTTTCATTCATTGTGATGAAGCACTTTGATTGTATTCCTGTCTTACCGGGCAGCATTTGCCAAACTGAATCAGTTTAGTGTCATTTCTACCAATAAAAGAGAATATTTGTAGCTCAGGGTTGAAATGAGGGGACCTTTGTGCTTGCTGAACTCAATTGAGCAACCAATCTCAGAGAGCACCAGGGACCTCTAAGAATACTGTATGTGATCTACCGTGTTTCCCCGATAGTAAGACCCCCCCGATTGTAAGACATATGGGGGGTTTCAGGGGGGTCGGCTTATATAAGCCATACCCCGAAAGTAAGACATATGTCTTACTTTCGGGGAAACACGGTACTAAAAGCGAGGGAGAAGTTTGCAGCGCCCTGGCGGCGGTTCCCTCCGCTTTGACGGCGCTGGTCCGCTCGCTCGTCCCCGCAACCGACCCGTTTCCCCGACACGCGTCTGGAGGGGAGGAGCCGCTCTGCGCAGTTGGGCAGCCCCACCTGCCTGCCGGAAAGGAGGCGGGCGAAGGAGGGCGCAGCTCCGCCCGCCCGCTCGCTTCTACAACTTCGGACCAGCGCCGTCCTTCACCTCGCATTTCCGGGTTGGCGAGCCTGGATTGTTTTTCCTGCAAGCGCTGGTCCCCGCTAAGCCTTCTGCGCCTGACTCTGCGAGGCGAGAGGGAAGAAGGAGAAGCGCTTCTCCTTCTTCCCTCTCGCCTCGCCGAGTGAGGCTTCGGACCAGCGCTTAGCGGGGACCAGCGCTCGCAGGAAAAACAATCCAGGCTCGCCAACCCGGAAATGCGAGGCGAAGGACGGCGCTGGTCCGAAGCCTCACTCGGGGAAGCGGGTCGGTTGTGGGAACGAGCGAGCGGACCAGCGCCGTCAAAGCGGAGGGAACCGAGCAGATCAGCTGCTGGGCGGCCTCCCTGGGTCTTCCCGACTTCACCCTGTCAATTTGGTTAGTGGAGGCGGGAAACGGCAGGGGGGGGGTATGTAAGACATACCCCGAAAGTAAGACCTAGTGGGGCTTTTGCGGGTAAAAAGATAGTAAGACACTGTCTTACTATCGGGGAAACACGGTAGGTATGGTTAAGGATATTATCCAATTTACTCTTTATCTTACTAAAAATGTTATGGAAATCTTGACATTTGCCCCCAAACAATAGGATTTATAGCATTTAGACTTATATACCGCTTCACAGAGCTTTACAGCCCTTTCTAAGTGGTTTACAGAAAGTAAGCATATGGCCTCCAGCAATCTGGGTCCTCATTTTACCGACCTTGGAATGATGGAACAACTCGCTTAACAAATGATATGAATTGTATATATTTGAACAGATACAAATCTGGTATAAAACTTTTTCCTTTTTTTTTCCAATAGTTGTAAGAGATATCGATATTTAAAAATGGAATGAACCTTTTGTTTTCAAAATCTCTTTACCGTGATTTATTCAACGCCTGCTTTTACTTATCCATACTACCAAATTTTGATGTAAGGAAATGAGCTACTGAAATTAAAACTAGTTCATATTCTTAACACAGCTCCACCGCACACCCGCCCATTCTTTTCTTCCTTTCTTTTTTCTTCTTCTTCCCTTTTTCCCCCTTCTTTTCTTTGTAAGTTTGTATGTTCATTGATTGTTTTGTTTTTATATTTTGGCCTATCGTCCAAACACACGACTACTGCCTATGTAATGTGCCATGTTTTAACTGTCAATTGTCATTATACGTCTTTTATGTATTCATTGTATATTTGTAAATAAAACTTTTTTAAAATTTAAAAAAAAACGATGGAAGACTGAGTCCAACCATATTTTTATTTTAGTTGACTGTTTTTAACTATTAGATTTGTATACATATTGTTTGTATTGCATGTTGTGAGCCGCTCCGGGTCCTCGGAGAGGGGTGGCATACAAGTCTAATAAATTGAATTGAATTGAATTGCGCCAACTGAGATTCGATCTGCCAAACTGCTGGCAGCCGGTGATCAGCTGAAGTAGCTTGCAGTACTGCACTCTAACCACTGTGCCACTGAGGCGCTCTAACCCCATTGCTTTCATTAGCTAATAGGAGGGAGCTATAGATTAGGAAAGTGAAGTAGAAGAACATTTCACTAATTTAAATAAAATTTAAATCTCCAGGACCAGATGGATTATTTTAGGGTAATAAGGAAGGTGACTGCAGACTGAATTTAACCATGGAATTTTGATATTTATCCATAATTGGGTATCAGTGTTAATGGGGAATACCCATTGAGCAGTTGAGACTGCCAGTACAAAGGACACTTTTGACTGGTTAATTCCAATTCTTCTCAAAATCTTTCTGGGAAGCTTTCATAGTCATGAAAGTCTCTGTAACACAAGTTGCACTCTTGGAACTGCTGCATGTGCCAGGACTACCAAGGGTATGGTCTGCCTCAAATTCTGTATTTGTTGCACTTATTGGAGAAATGCTTCGGATAAATTGTGTACTTTGTTCTCTACACCATCCTGACATCATAGAACGCTGTCCACAGTGGTGGGTTGTTGTTGGTTCAGATCACCTTTTTTACCTCCTTTCGCTGAAATTTACCACCTTTCGCTGAACCGGCAGCAATGACCGGCAGTCCATGCTCCTGAACCGGTCCTCCAATCATGGCGGCTTGTAAAAAATTCCTCTGCACATGCGCAAAGGCTTCTGTGCATGAACAAAGGGTCATTTACGGGTGTTTTGCACAATGTGATGATGCTTTACTCACACACACAAAACACACATTTCTGTCACGATTCGAACCGGTAGGGAAAGTAAGTGGAACCCAGCCCTCAGTGTCCATTGTTCTTTCATCAGCCGTTGCTCCTGCTTGTAGGTCAGATGCCATGCTGGGTTTTTTTTATTGTTGTTGTTTTACTCCATTTGAAATTTTTGTGAATTGAGAAGATCATGTCAATGGCAAAAAGCCAGGTCCGTATATTCAATTTAACTGTTTTACTGCAGGAAGTCTATGCACAGAAATCTTCTTAGATTTCTTAGATTAGATTAGATTAATTTAGATTAGATTAGATTAGATTAGATTTATTGGATTTATATGCCGCCCCTCTCTGCAGACACAGGGCGGCTCACAACAATGGTAAACAATACATAGTAACAAATCTAATATTTAGCAATCTAAATTACAGTTTTAGATTAAAAAATCCAAAAGAAACCCCAATATATATAAAAAACAAGCACACAGTTGAATCATACACAGAAACTACAAGGGCAAGGGGAAGATTTTTCAATTCCCCCATGCCTGATGGCAGAGGTGGGTTTTAAGGAGTTTCCAAAAGGCATCTGGTAAGAGCTAGGTAAGTTTCAATGGCAATTAAGGGGACTTTGTGGCCATGTAATCTCAATTTCTCTTTTCACTCCTTCCCTTGGCTCTGTCAGTCCTTCCCCTACCCGTAGACTACATTGTTACATCTGCATTAGGTGATTGTCATTATTTAGGACTTATTTTATATGCAACAAAAGCAAATTATTTATTTGAAGCTTGTCCTTGGTGTTTCCTCTGATAACTCATGAATGTTGGTTGAGCTTTATAGGAAGAGATTTATTGCCAAGCCCTAAGCAAAGCTCTGACAAGTACAAAGCAACAATCCTGATAAAAAAAATAAGTTGTATTTGTTTGGTTGTTCTTCATTGGTAGCACAGTGTTTCTCATATTTCAGAGTCATATGCTGAAGACATGTACTTTAACCTTTGAAGCAAAAATCAGGAAAAGAAAATGAGGGTTTTGACACTTACAATTCACAATATAGCCTTGTCTGGCAGGCAGGCATAACTTTCATTCTCTGTCCATTTTCCCCTTCTTGAAAATAGCAATAGCAAAACACTTAGCTTTATATACTGCTTCATAGTGCTTTACTAACCACTATCTAAATGTTTTACAGAGTCAGCATATTGTCTCCAATAATCTGAGTCCTCATTTTACTGATCAAAGGAAGGAAGGAAGGAAGGAAGGAAGGAAGGAAGGAAGGAAGGAAGGAAGGAAGGAAGGAAGGGTCAATCATGAAATGGTAAAGATCAAACTGCTAACAGTCGGCAGAGTTAGCCTGCAATACTGCATTTTAATCATTTCTGGTGTCTTCAAAATTTTTTCCCATCTCTGTACTGAGATCACATAAACCCAGAAAATTTGATTTGCTTATATTTCTGTGTCAGCTGATTCTCAACCAATCTATCTTGTAACCCTGATACTCATGACAAGACACCAATAATTTTGTGTTCCCCTTTTGTACTTACAACTCTCTTTATTGTTCAGATAATTTTTTAGCAATTTAGTTTTGCTGAGAGATATTTTAGTTGGTGAATATAATTAAATTTTGATTATTTAAGTATATTTAATTGTTTTTATATTTTACCTGTATTAGTAAAATATATTTTTATCTGTATTAGTCAATACATGAAGCAAGTTCTGGGTGGAGGATAGGAAATTAAAAGATAGATATATACCTTATTTTATTTATTCAATTTATATGCAACCCATCTTGCCTGGTGTTAGGTTTGCCAAATTTTAAATAATTAAAATCTGGAAAGCTCTTATTGATACATTAATGTGTAAGACTGAAAGAACGGATATTTAGTGAAGTCTTAGAAAGGTCTCCTTTTATGTCTTTGTTCTGTATGGTTACTCTGAGCAACAGATAATAATAATAATAATTATTATTATTATTTATTAGATTTGTATGCCGCCCCTCTCCGAAGACTCGGGGTGGCTCACAACAAGCGATAAAACAATATTGTACAGGCACAAATCTAATATTAAGAAAAAACTATACCGGAGTTCAGACTATTTACCTCATATCCATAGGAAGTATCAATCTATGAATAACGAAGCACTTTAAAAGGTAAGAATTTAGTTCAATACTGATTTTCTACAGAGGAAACAGGATAAAAAGTCAATTAACTGAAGGTTAATAGCGCAGAGTTGTAATGTGGACCATACTGAAAAGAATAATTAAAAAAAGAGCTGGTGTGGCGCAGCAGGTAGAGTGCTGTACTGCAGGCCACTGAAGCTGACTGTAGATCTGAAGGTCAGCGGTTCAAATGTCATCACCGACTCAAGGTTGACTCAGCCTTCCATCCTTCCAAGGTGGGTAAAATGAGGACCCGGATTGTGGGGACAATATGCTGGCTCTATTAAAAAGTGCTATTGCTAACATGTTGTAAGCCACCCTGAGTCTAAGGAGAAGGGCGGCATAAAAATCGAATAAATAGATAAATAAATAAATAATGAAATGTACATACTGTATATAATATGAAAACTAAACTGACAGTTGTGCCCAGAAGAAAGCTCTCAAAGCCAATTAATAACACTGGTCAAGTCATAATGTAAACTGCATATTGGCCACGTTCTGTTAAAAATGAGCAGTAGTTGATATAAATGTGATAACTGGATTGAAGCTTGAATACAGTATTTAGTACTGAATTTTTCAAAATCAAAATTGAAGTTCTAGTATTATTGACATAGAAAAATGGTCATAGTTTTAAAAAAGAATGTTTTAAAATAACTGTCATGACTTTACTAACAAGCATTCATCTGGCATTAAAAAGATATACGTCCTGTATTTTAGTGCAAATACATCAAACTGTAATTCATTAGTTCATGTGATAATATTAATGGTCTGATAAATACAGAGGTTCAAGATTTTTAAGCCAATTGGGAAAAATGATTTGAAGCTTTTACCCAGAAATAGTTGATTTTACAAAAAGTCATTGAAGTGAGGATTAAAACAACAATAGCCTCTTTACTTTCTTTGAATTACAAAGGTCTTCTAAGAAATCCCCTCAGTGATATTGTTTACTCCTGTAGGGAAAAAAATCAAACCAAAAAATTGATCTCCAAATATCTTGTTTACATTTTCAAAGTGAACAAATAATATTTATTCCTTTATTTATTGTTTTTATTTGTTTTTTTATTTATTTGAGTCTAAGGAAAAGGACGGCATAAAAATTGAATAAATAAAATAAATTAATTTAATTTATTTATTTAGTTATTTATTATTATGTTTATTTATTATATGTTCTGTCTTTCCTTTGATTTTCCCTCAACAATTCTGTGAGCTATGTTGGGATCAAAATAATCCAGCAAGATCCATAATTAAATAAAAGCTTTCAGAGTCAACCACAGGTTCCTTTTGTTTTCTTCAGAATGATGAAAGCACTGATGCAGCATCCTACTTACAAATCTCTTCGGTGTGTACATGCATATAAAAATGGGCTGGGATTTGCATCATGATGCTAAAAATGATATTTGATTGTTTCCCATGCCCCATCCCCTGGTCCCCAAGATTTCTTAACTGCTCTAATCAAAAGACAACAACTTAACCCTGAAATTGCACTAATTTCCAAAAGTAACTATCACAATCGGGTAACTTTGTATCTTTGTATCTTTGCTTATAGTGAGGAAGCTAAGAGCTCTTCATGGGGCAACTTTAAAATGCTTGTTTTTCATCCTGGAAATTGAGCCAACTTAGAAACATAGAAACATAGAAGATTGATGGCAGAAAAAGACCTCATGGTCCATCTAGTCTGCCCTTATACTATTTCCTTTATTTTATCTTAACTTTAAAAAAGAAAAAATTAAAAATAGAAAAAAAAAACCAAATTAAAAATCACCCAAAAAGAAAAAGAAAAGAAAAAGAGGAAAAAATAAAGAAAGCTTCCCCTTTATTCTTAGCAAGAATCAACATTAACAATGTATTACTATCCCTTACAGTAAGGTACAACACCTCACTCCTTTCTCTATACAGTGATCCCTCGAGTTTCGTGATCTCGATCTTCGCGAAACGCTATATCACGATTTTTTAAAAAATATTAATTTTAAAAAAAACCACTTCCGGGTTTGGCTTCGGGAGTCAGCTGGGAAGCGGCGTGGCTGTTTTAAAAGGTCGCAGCCGGCCTGGGGGGCTTCCCAGCACCCCCCAAACCCCCAACCCAGGTTCGGGGGGATGCTGGGAAGCCCCCCAGGCCGGCTGCAACCTTTTAAAACAGCCGCGCCGCTTCCCAGCTGAGTCCTGAAGCCAAACGCCAAAGGTGAACTTCCGCGTTTGGCTTCAGGACTCAGCTGGGAAGCAGCGCGGCTGTTTTAAAAGGTCGCAGCTGGCCTGGGGGGCTTCCCAGCACCCCCCCCCCCGACCCCCCAACCTGGGTCTTCCCGGCCGCCCACGCAAAGGGGAAACCCCGGCTCCTCGCTGATGCCCGCCACTCGCCCGCCCGCCAGCAAGAGGGGAAAGACCCAGGGAAGGTTCCTTCGGCCGCCCAGCAGCTGATCTGCTCGGTAGCGCAGCAGCAGCGAGGAGCCGAATCGGGGTTTCCCCTTTGCGTGGGCGGCGGGGAACGCAAACTCCACCATCTACGCATGCGCGGCCATAGAAAAAAGGGCGCACATGCGCAGATGGTGTTTTTAATTCCGCAACCCTACATCGCGAAAATCAATTATCGCGAGGGGTCTTGGAACGGAACCCTCGCGATAATAGAGGGATCACTGTAGACGCATCTTTAAAACCTTATCTCTTATTTTTGATCAGGAAAAATCTAATAAGAATTACCAGAAATTATAACCAAACTAATAAAAACCTGAATTTAAATTCCTTTTATAGTTATACATCTCCTTTCCATTTAAGACTATTTTTCCATTTCTCAAATAAACAAAATATTTAAGACATGTCATCATCTAATCCAAGTAAAAAAACAACAACAACATTGAACATTACCAGAAAACACATTGTCCCAAATGTCTTAAGTTCTTCACAGAAAGTTCCAAAACCTGCTTTCTCATATTCTCTTTGTCTTTTCCCTCAAAATGGCCTTTGTCAAGGCCCAGTGTGGCAAGCAGAAGTTCAGCAGTCATTTATGAGCTGAATGGTCTGAAAATATAGCAAATCAAGGATCTTTTTCTTGCACTGGGGCAAATGTGGTGTGTGAATGAGTACTAATTTGAAGGATTTTGTGGTGCTTCCTCATCTATTTGAAGACTAGTCCTCTCACCATTTAGCTTTGCTGGACACCACATCACTGACACTGGTGAGGAGGGGCTGCTGGCCATTTTGCTGGGATCAAGGAAAATAATTAACAGGCAAGTGTTTCAACATCTTACTCAAAAGAAAATGAATCAAAAGCAATTCTGTTGAATCTGTCATAGCCTACCTCTGCTCAAGCCCTGGAGGGTTTTCCAGCTGCTGTCTCTATTCCAAATTCCCTACTACCCTCCTCTTTCCCCTTTTCTTCATAATTACATTCAGAGAGGCACTTTGAGAGAGCTTCTCTGATGTGTTGCCATGGTTACACAGATGAAAGCATTTTGTTAAAATTGCTAGAAAAATGCTGTCCTTTTAACGAAAATTCCATTCCATTTAATTTTTTTCCCTATCAGCACAGATAAAGTATTTGTCATGAGCCATCTAGCAGTAAAGGCTTTACTATGTACACAGAAGACTAAAACGGTGCTGCACTTAAAAATGTAACCATGTTGAATTCATAAATACGCACTCGCAGCGAAAGCCTACAGAATTGTAAGACATAGTCATTCTTCCCAGTGAAAAATAATGATCCTTTCTCTAGACTTCTTGACCCTTTATCTCACAAATAGGGGTGAGGGGACCCATAAGGTTAATTTTTTTTAATTCTACCAATGCTAAAGTTCAATACCTCAATTTTCTCTGATCTGATGAGTTAGGACTAATATTTGCAGAATTTCCAGGTAGTCCAATGAAATGAATATCCTGGAAATTGTAACTTCAACCCATTTGAAGTTGCTAGACTATGGTGACTGATTGAAAACATTGGCCACTTCAATCTTAATCCACCTTCAAGCTCCAGGTTAGAAGAATATAAACTAAGTAGTCAATTAAACCTTTTTCAGGATTCTATTACTGTAGCCTTACAATGAAGTAGAATTAACTCATCTAGTCATGTTTCCTGTTTAGTTTACCTGGAAGCACTGACAATCAATCAGTTCACAGAACCTTTTATCAACTTATTTGAGCAGTTAGTGGCAGACTTTTCCGTAAATAGATAAACCATGAGATAAAGTCATGGTTTGATTCTTTTTTATTTGGCAAATACATACTGTTCAGAAAGCTGTGATTTTCTCAGCAAATCAAGGGAAGGAAGGGAAGAAAGATTTACTTGTCCTTACATGCAGCCTAGTTCAAATTAGAAACTGGATTGCATAGAAATCTCCCCTCTTTCAAAACCTGCAGTCAAAGGATATTATTGAGCTCATTTATCACTAGCTTGGCTTGGAAGCCCAGTCTAGTATCATTGATTAAAATAAATTCAATTCAATTTATTAGATTTGTATGCCGCCCCTCTCCAAAGACTTGGGGCGGCTCACAACAATAATAAAAACAATATTCCAGCGAAAACAAATCTAATATTAAAAAGCACATAAAACCCTATTATATTTAAAAATGCAAACAACATATACATACCCAAACATAAATATAAAAAAGCCTGGGGGAAAGGTGTCTCAACTCCCCCATGCCTGGCGGTATAGATGGGTCTTGAGTAATTTATGAAAGACAAGGAGTGTGGGGGCAGTCCTAATCTCCGGGGGGAGTTGATTCCAGAGGGCTGGGGCTGCCACAGAGAAGGCTCTTCCCCTGGGGCCCGCCAAACGACATTGTTTGGTCGACGGGACCCGGAGAAAGCCAACTCTGTGGGACCTTATCGGTTGCTGGGATTCGTGCGGTAGCAGGCAGTTCTGGAGGTACTCTGGTCCAATGCCATGCAGGGCTTAAAGATCATAACCAACACTTTGAATTGTTACCGGAAACTGATTGGCAG
This sequence comes from Erythrolamprus reginae, assembly GCF_031021105.1. Classification (NCBI taxonomy): domain Eukaryota; kingdom Metazoa; phylum Chordata; class Lepidosauria; order Squamata; family Dipsadidae; genus Erythrolamprus; species Erythrolamprus reginae. The sequence continues at coordinate 74,829,810 of NC_091954.1, forward strand.
CCAATGCAGGCCACGGAGTAATAAAGTTTCCAGAGCTATTGTGTTTCCTTTATAAAAATTAGAAGTGGGCAACCTATGTCACATGCAATTCAAGGCTAATTTCAAACACCATGTGCATGAAATCAGTTCAGGTCTCTGGAAAGAGATAGCTACAGTGGAATGCTAAATTGCACACGCCGCTGTGGCTCGAAAGTTCTTGCAGGGCCAGTGTGATTTTGCTGCTGTACCTGTGGAGGCAGCAAAATTGCGCATGTGCACCTGTGTTTCAGCATGCGCAGAAGCAAAAAACCTCACCGAAACACGGGTGCACCTGCAGCTCCGTACGCAATTTTGCTGCCTGCACAGGTGCAGCAGCAAAATCACACTGGTCCTGCAATAACTTGCGAGCCGCGGCAGCGATCACAATTTAACGTTCCGACTCATAGCCCACCACTGGATAGTTAACTCTTTCCTGCAATCAGGTTTAAAACAACTTGCTATTGCTGACTCACCACAGTTGTCCTGCCCCACACAACTCACTGCATAACAATTTGCGGAGAGGGGCGGCATATAAATCCAATAAATCTAATATAATCTAATTCGTTGTAGGATAATTCAAGAGAAGAACAAAAAGAATTGCAGTGGGCGTTGTCTTGCTTTAGGTTTGAATTTGCTCAAGTTAGTAGTTCAACTACTAGTTAGTAGTTATGCCACATTGAATTGTCCTGCAGTTGACTATTTGAGTTTTCCCATGGTGAGTTGGCTGGGGTGAGTCAGCAAGAGTGAGCTGGTTGTGACGGCTTGTCCCATCTGCCTGCAATCTGCTGTTTATGGGAAGAGCATTGAGAAATAGAAACAAGGATGCCCATACAATATTGCACTACTGCCACCACCCCTTGTTTTAACGCCAAATACTATCCTCATAACCAACAAATTAACCTTTGAGGAATTTGAATAGGCTTCTAACTGCCAGGCACAAAGAATCAGGACTATGCACTAAATTGCAGTGGGGAAGATTTATTGCTCAAGCCTATACACAAGAATTTAGTCAATTAAAGTTCAACACTAAATTGGCACCAGATAAGAGTCAATGAAATTCAAGAGTGGTTGGATTTAGACTGTTTGTGGGGATGTAATGACTCTAGCTGATGATTCACTTAACTCTCCAGCACACACACCCCTGCTCTGCCTACTTTTCTCTTACACTAATATACTCAATACACATACTACATAATTTTAAAACGACATTTAAAAAAAGGTATTGAGGAAAAGAAGGCTGAGAACTCCATATCTGTCTTCTCTAATTGTCACAAAATATTGGCAATTATATGCTAACCTATCTCATTTTCTAAATCTAGTTGTGGTCTCACAGTTTACATACAAAGCGTCCTTAGCAAAAATGGAGCTCCACCTCAGAGCACCCAATTTGCACTGAAAGATGAAAGAAAATGCAGGGCATCCTGCATAAGCCACGCCCACAGTGTGGTAGTAAAAATTTTGGTAGCCCTTCACTGTATGTATGTATATGTATATGATAGATAGATAGATAGATAGATAGATAGATAGATAGATAGATAGATAGATAGATAGACAGATGATAGAGAGATAGAGAGATAGAGAGAGAAAGAAAGAGAGAGAGAGAAAGAAAGAGAGAGAGATATGATTGATTGATTGATTGATTGATAGATAAATAAAGATGTATAGGAAGTTTTATGTAAACCTATCACTGTTTTTGTTTGCCCTCATTAAGTTTCAAAAGGTTAAGCCATTTTCAGGACTCTGAAATAGTATTTAAGCTTTCTTATTAATAGTAATTTGACTGTTATTGTTCTTGATTTTTGTTCTGTTGTTTTTCACAGAAAATTTCACTCAAATTTTAAATGTAACTGTAGAACTCTTGAGTGATTTCTGTATAATTTGTAGTATGTTCCACTGTTTGAACCTGTCTAGATCAGTGATAACCAACTATCTACAGATACAGATCATGCCAGACTAATCTTACTGCATTCTTTAACAAAGTGACAAAGTGGCAGTAATAGCCAACACTCCAGAAGATAAGCTCAAGATACAGAAGGATCTCTACAGACTTGAACATTGGGCGCTATCTAACCCAAATGAAATTGAATGGTGAAAAAAAGTAGGTTCTACATATAGGCAAGAAAAACAAAATGCACAGGTATAGTATATGTGGTACCTTGCTCAACAGTAGTAACTGTGAGAGGGTCCTTGGAGTCCTAGTAGACAACAGTGTGCAGCAGCTGCCAAAAAAGCCAACACAGTTTTAAGCTGCGTTAACAGAGGGATAGAATCAAGATCACGTGAATTATTTTAATAGGATGTTGAGACTCTAGAAAGTATACAGAGAAGAGCAACAAAGATGATTAGGGGAATAAAGGCTAAAATGTATGAAGAATGGTTGCAAGAACTAGGTATGTCTAGTTTAATGAAAAGAAGGACTAGGACTTCATGATAGCAGTGTTCCAATATCTCAAAGGTTGCTGCAAAAAAGAGAGTCAGGCAGTCTTCAAAGCAACTGAGGGTAGAAAAAATAGCAATGGGTGGAAACTAATCAAGGAGAGACCCAACTTAGAACTAAGGAGAAATTTCCTGACAGCACAATTATTCTGTGGAAAAACTTGACCCCAGAAGTTTTGAATGCTCCAACACTGGAAGTTTTTAAGGTGTTGGATAACTATTTGTCTGAAGTGGTATAAGGTTTCCTGCCTAAGCTGGGGATTGGACCCTTCCAACTCTATTATTCATTCCATTCAATCTAGATCAGTGGTTTCCAGCCATGCCCCACCTAAGCATCTCTAAAATCCTGACCTCCACCATGACATATAATTCTTATTATTCATTAAAAATCAAATTGCCCCCATGTGGGGCATGGGCCTGATCTAGATTAAGTCAAAAGGTTTACCTTCACCTGCTTTAACTGTAGCTTGTCTTTCTAGAAGTTTATATATTTAATAAATCAGTAAATATTAATTCTGCATTCATAATAGAATTAAGTGAATCCACAAGTTTCAGATTGTAACAACTCATAACCATTACAACATTTACAAGAATGGCATAAATGTTAATTTGGGCCATTACCTAGGAGCATAATGTTGGATAGACTGTCCACCAGCTGCTCCTTTGGTGCAGAATAAAGCAAGATCTCCTGGTGCCCTATTTTCCATTTCTGTTAGGTACAAAAAAGAATTCAAACTAGAATAACCAATATACCTTTTGTGACTGTCCATCTTACTAGTCGCAATATTGTTTTCATTGGCTCTGAAAAATCTGGTGCCTATTTGATACATATAGTAATAATTTAAATTTTATGTGATTCTTGGGTTTCTGTTTCTGCTTTTGCTGAATTGTTTGTTTGTTTGTTTGTTTGTTTATTTGATTTGATTTGATTTGACTTGATTTGAATGCCGCCCCTCTCGGTAGACTCAGGGCTAATGTCATTAGTGTCATTATTCTACTTTTTCTTCACAACATGCAGAATTTTTCATTCCAAAAAAGTCCTTTCTCTCCTCTATTGAGAGTAGATATTAGGTAGGAAATGATGGGGCAACAAGCATAATCCTTACACATGCACAGACAAAATGTTTCACAAAGTTCTGTGCAATATCTCTTGGCTATCCACTGTACCTTAGTTTACAATAATTTCTACCCTGCTTTTTACAGTTTTGTGAAACGTACAGAAGTTAATAAAAATTACAACCCTAGCACTAAGTGGGGAACTCTAAAAGCATACTAGTGAAAAGCTCCATAAAGCAGGAAATGCATTGGCAAGGAAGTGAACAGCAGCAACAGCTACCATACAGTACTAAATTTATTTACTCTTATGGCATATAACAATTTGGGAACAGAACATCTGGCATCTCAAATTAAAACATTTTAAAATTAGGTCTTAACGAGCAGAAATAAAAACCAACAAATTGACTTTTTTTTGCATACAGTACTTCTCTAGTAAGGCATAGTGTAAATCAGCTATATAACAAGAGGCAATAAAACAGATTTATTTACTACACTTCCTGGTACCAGTGATCAAGCAGAATATGGAAATTAATCTCTTATTCCAAACACACATTAGGCAACTCATAACTACAATGCAATTACCTACAGAAGCATTATGCAGAAAGTAGTATGCTAATATAGACTTCTGTGTAAGCAAGCTGCAAAGGAAGTTGGAAAGATCAACCGATTCCTTGGAAATACAGGCCCCCCCAGAAATCTCCAAGCAGGAAAAAATAATTTTCAAAATGTGTTTGCAATATGGTATTGCAATCAATCACACAAATTAATTCCAAAATATTAATTTTTTCCAAAACAAGATTAAATTACAAATGAAGTGTAAATTGAAATAACAGATAATAGTAGAAATCACACTGGATGTAAGGCTGAAAAATCAAGAAGGCTATCAAGGATTTATTTTCCCCAAATATGGGATTGTCAATCCACAATCTTCTGCTCCCTTCAGAGATATTATAGATAATTCAATTTCTTTGACATACTTTGAATGTGAACACATTCAAGTTAAATAGAACAAAAAAAAATAAATCGGGGCATGTATAGGTGTACCAGCAAGCCTTCCGTTCCCTGTCCTAGTCTTGCTCTCTTACTAGTATCACATATATAAACATTGTTATATCTTTGTATACTACCAACACGTACTTGACAAAACAAATAAATAAACAATAAATAAATAAACAAACAAACAAACTTCATAGATTCTAAATTTCTAGCTTGGACTAAATTTCTAGTACAGACTAAGTACTAAAACATTACAACTGTGAATGCATCTCTTATAAAGAGATGGTATTTATTTCCTTAATGTTTTTTTAAAATACTGTAATAAACTCACATGAAAATAAAATTACTACTAATTATGAAAAACCAGGGATTTATTTTGTGTCTAATGTAATATACATGCCAATAATCTGAATGATAGTCATTTAGAAGATTCAAAATGTTTATCCTTTTATTATACATACTTATTTCTGCCTGTCATTAACATTTAATAGTTAATATTATATTAGCTTAAATAGACTCAAGGGGATAGTAAAAGATAGGAAGGCCTGAAGGAATGTTAATATGGGGTCACGATGGGTCAGACATGATTTCGCAACTAACAACAACTTCCCTAAATTGTGAGCCTTTGTTCCCAAATATAGTAATAATAGATGTTGAGGCATTTTATTTTAATTTTTTCCTCTGTGTTTCTACTATTGCTTATCCGCTAGAAAATATTAATTTTGATGACATCCTTTTTCTTGTTGGTGCATATTAAAGAATGGTCCCCCCACCCGGCCCTTAAATAGACTTCGTATATTTGTAACGAATTATGTACTAGTCTGAAAGCTAAAGGTTAACTAACATTTTTCAGTCTATTAAAAATAATTTCAACAAGTTTATCTTTTATGTGTACATGTTAGTACAGGGTACATGTTTGTTAGGGTTTGCCATTGTAAACTTGTACTATCACTTTAAACTTGTACTATCACTGTAAAATTGTACTGTCTCTTTAACTGTTAAATATTCTAGGTTGGTTCATCACTAAAGGGCGCCAGTACACCTTCCCTCAAATGACGCTGTGACGCACATTTCTGCTCAGCCATTCTCACTATTACTTTGCCCTGAGGGGGAATGTACTATGCTTTGTGCGTATTGTATTGTATTTGCTTAGTGCTTATTATGAATTGTTTCTATCTGTTGTCTATATGTAAATAGTACTTATTAAGCATAACTAAGTCTGTGTCTTTGTTTCTTTGGCTTTATCACACACCCACGCTCTGTTAAAATTCTCTGCTCGGTGTATGTCGAAGGTCTCATAGCCTAGCTATACCGAGATATGCCAACAGTACATAGTCTTCAAAAATAATTTGGACATCATGTGAGCAATTCTCTGCTACTCATTAAATCATGAAGGTTTCTTTAAGGTTTCCATGCAAGCTTGAAAGAAACATGTAGTTGTGAGTTTTTTAATGAGTTGTTCCCTTAAAATTCATATGATTTTTAAATCTAAACCTGTAAGAAAAATCAGACTGTTGTAGTAAATGCAGGAAAGTGTTGAGTTGGCACTTGTTTGAAGTTCAGTGCCTTCTAGATGATTGCCAAAACATGGTTATCGCTATGATTATCATGCAGACTATTCCTGAATGTTGTTTATCCAGATCTATTTAAGAAGAATGGATCCAATTAGTTTTGAAACCAATCTGTTCTCAGAAATAAATACTAGCACTTACTAGTACAAGGTACCTCTGATGGATCAAAGTCAGACCGGTAGTATCCGTTGCGACAAGTGCAGATGGCAGCAGCTTCTGATGTTGCGTGACTGTTGTGAGGACATTGTGTGCAGACCCCTGTTCCTTGATGAGCTTTAAACATCCCTGCTGGGCAAGCTAAAAGAGGACAGAGAAGACACTTTTTTTGAATCAAAATAATTGCTTTGATGTTTGTTATCAAACATGTTGAAAAAAGTGACATTATCATAGTTTTAATGTACCGTGTTTCCCCGAAAATAAGACACTGTATATTAATTTTTGCTCCAAAAGTTGTGCTACGTCTTATTTTCGGGGGGGGGGGGGGATTTCTTATATTTCTCAAATAAGACAAATTCACAGGCAGAAAAGCTGACACCCCCAAGGAAAGTGTACCGTACAGTACACTGATTACGGTGCGGTACCTGTCGGTATGGCACCCACATACACAAACGACAGCACTTATATGGTACAACAGTATACTCCCACTATTGCATTTTCCGGCCACCAGCGAAACTACAGTCTACACACTGTAGTGGAGACTATAATGGCGGTGAGACAGCAGCAGACTGTGTCTGCTGTACTGGACGGTACAAAGTGATGGAAGGGGCCAGCAGAGGACGCCACATTATTACAGTACCGCTATGAACAGCTTTGAATGGTACCGTATGTTTTTCCACCGTACCGTATGTAAACTTGACTACGCCTTATTTTTTGGGGGTGCCTTATATTAGCAAATTCTGCAAAACCTCTGACATGCCTTACTTTCGGGGTACGTCTTATTTTCGGGGAAACAGGGTAGCATTTACTTCTTTAATTTTAATAAAATTCATGACATTCTTGAAATTCAGGCAAAGAGATAAGTAATATTTGGATAACTAATCTATGAATGTCTTGGGACTGACTTTGTTGTTGATGCACTTCACTTCTAAACCACATAATAACTACCTTTGTCTGATAAACCTAATAAAGACAAAGGACAATAATCAGGATAAATCATTAACAGCAGTTATAATACATAGAAGTATTTATAACATCTTCATAGTTAAACAGTGTTAAGTTATAAAAACCCTGAGTGTACTAATGAAATGTTTAGAAAACTATTAAGATTTTCTCTGACCAGTTGTTGAAAAGACTTTAAAACAGATTCCTGACAAATCTGTGTAGGAAAGGAATTCCATAAACATGGCATTTCTATTGAAGTATCCTTTCTCCTTTGACCTCTAAATTCATCTAATTTGGTAGAGGCATCTGTAGAATAGACTTAGATCAGCACATGCATTCTAGATTAGATTAATGTTTAAGATATCTTTTTTCACAGCTTTTGAACTAACTGAAATGGATAATGCCAGGACTTTATACTGAACCCAGAATGAAATTGTTGCTACTGCAATTGGTAAAGAAAGGGATATAGAATATGATCATGCTGGCATGTTCCGACAAGCAACCTAACTGCGATATTTTAACATTATTGCCAAAATTCACAAATTTTTAGTAAATATTTTATTACAATATGAAAGTCTCTGAAAGTAGGAAACACCATATTTGCAGCAATTCCTAAGTAATGGGAATTGGTTTTGAGTATCCTTGTTGCGAAGGTATTATGTTATATGTTGTTTTATCAGTCAAATGGGTGGCATATAAATTTCATAAGTAAATGCATGTGATTAACAATCTGAGGGACAACATTTTATTGGGAATTTTTGCATTTATAATATTGAATCAGAAATGTTATCTGATCAATTTTTAACATGGAAATTCAAGATTGTGGACCAGACTGACAGAAGTGGTAAACACGGTCTCTGCCAAAAATTGTATATATCCTTATAGTCAGTAGGGATTGAACTCAGTTCAAGGTACAGTGGTACCTCTTCCTACAAACGGCTCTACTTACGAACCTTTTTTGATAAGAACTAGGTGTTCCAAAAAATTTTTGCCTCTTCTCAAGAACCATTTTTCACTTACAAACCCAAGCCTCCGAAACTGTAACTGGAAAAGGCAGGGAGAAGCCTCTGTGGGGCCTCTCTAGGAATCTCCTGGGAGGAAACAAGGCCTCCATCCTCCCTTTAGTTCCCCCAATTGCACACATTATTTGCTTTTACATTGATTCCTATGGGAAAAATTACTTCTTCTTACAAACTTTTCTACTTAAGAACCTGGTCATAGAACAAAGTTTGTAAGTAGAGGTACCACCGTATATTTAATTTTTCATAATATAATGTACAATTCTTCAAAACCCAATACAATTCTCTTTCAATTTATTATGTTACCATTTCTGAATTGACCAGTAATAATGCCTAAGAGAAATTATTCATCATAAGCATATAGGATATCTAGACAGACCTTTCTATCCAAGAAATTCTGGTGATATTCTATGATGGAAATCCTGACCAGATTCCAAATTTGGAAAGTGACTAAAAAGTTGATGTTCAATCCCAGCAAGACTAAACTAAAACCTTCTGGTTTTCGGTATATGATCTTGATTCTATCCCTCTGTTGATGCAGCCTAGAACTGTGTTGGCTTTTTTGGCAATTGCTGCACACTGCTGGCTCATATTTAAATGGTTGTCCACTAGGACTCCAAGATCCCTTTTACCCCTACTACACATCCTATTAAAGTAAATCATATAAGTATCTATTTGAAGAATTCTACAGTAGTAAACTGTAATTTTGAAGCTTGCAAATGGAATTATTCCAGTTTAATATTTTATGTGCCCATAGCTAGATATCAATGATGTGCAACAGTTTGTATCTACCCAAAACCTGTGCCAAAGGTGCTTTTCCAAAAGCCAATTGGACTTTCTTGTTTTTCCTTGAAGACATTTCTGAAAAAGCTTCTTGGATGAGAAGTGAAATGTCTTCAAGAAAAAACAAGAAAGTCCAGTTACTTTTTGAAAAAGCACTTTTGGGACAATCACGACCTGGTTGACTGAAAATCTACATCGACATTTACCCTAAAACTGCTTTTGTTATCATTCTTATTCAGTTTTGATGCAAACATAAATGGTGACCCTGGCAACTACTGTTATTTCCAAGTTAATCTATGTTTTTGTACTAATCTGTTATTATAGTATTGTTATTTTTTTTTACTATTCGTTAATAGTACAATGATACTATGAAATTCTTGCAGTTATAATCAATAGCATTAACTGTTGGTATTCATTTGGAGTCAGCATCTAAGATATTCATGCAAAACTCTACTAGCTGCTAGCTTTACATATTTGTATAACACATTCCGGTATACAGTGTTCCCTCGATTTTCGCGGGTTCGAACTTCGCGAAAAGCCTATATTGTACCACGGTTTTTCAAAAATATTAATTAAAAAATACTTTGCGGTTTTTTCCCCTATACCACGTTTTTTCCTGCCCGATGACATCATGTGTCATTGCCAAACTTTCGTCCACCTTTAATAATTTTTAAAAAAAATAAACTTTAATAAATAAACATGGTGAGTAATAATCTAAATGGTTGCTAAGGGAATGGGAAATTGTAATTTAGGGGTTTAAAGTGTTAAGGGAAGGCTTGTGACACTGTTCATAGCCAAAAATAGTGTATTTACTTCCGCATCTCTACTTCACGGAAATTCGACTTTCGCGGGCGGTCTCGGAACGCATCCCCCACGAAAATTGAGGGAACACTGTATTTTTAAATGGCACATTCCTTCAGAAGTTCAGGCCATTATGTTTAGTTGACTTTGCATAAATGGCCAGCTGTCAAGATTTTAGTAATATGGCATAGCAGTTGCAACCTAAGTTCAGATCTTCTCACACAATTGACTACATTACAAAGATCATCTTTTCTATCTAATCGGCAGTGTGGCATTGGGGCAGAATTTTTCTTTGCATTTGTTTTTAACCAAATTTAATATTATGAAATGCTTCGATCTAGTTTTCTAATGCTAAGATAGAAATGTACACAAGTAAGACTGAGGAGCTTGGATCTGAACCTAATGTGATAGGTGAACTAAAATTAATAGTTGACATGAGTCAAGTGTTAAATTTTTGTTTGGAGTGGAAGGTTTTGAAGCTTAAATAAATAAGCAAATCTAAAATAAGTATAAGAAGCATTAACTTGACATGGAATTGTTTCTTATAATCATAATGAAGGATGATATGCCATTAAGAGTAGAGACTCATGTAGCCTACTGTAACACATTTCTATTCATTTTGGTAGGCTGTGAGTGTCTAATTTACATAATAACTGAATAATAATATGCTTTACATGCAGAATATCCACATTGTGTGACAATAATCAAGATTCAATTCTTGTCACAAAAGGTAGATAAAGAAATAGGAATAGTGAGGGTGTGTAAAAAGAATAAGAGAATGAGGTAAGAAATTGTCTGGAGAACTGTCACATTCAACTTCCAGTTATTCAAAGATCTCTTCTTTGATCACTTTTAACAGTTTCTCACTATTCATATGAAGATGTCTCCATATTCATGAAAGACACCTATAAAATCTTTTGATTATCTCATCCCAAACGGCAAGCATTTCTATATCATCTTAATATGTCTTCAACAGAAATTTAGCAATACATTCATAAATAGAAAATTAGCGCATTGATAATGGTTGGATCTTTGCATATATCTATCAACTATGCATATGTTGTGATGCTCAACAAAAAAGGCAAAAGATGGACAGAACTGCTTGCTCCAACTACTATGGAAGTGGAATTAGTTGTATTTTCTTTCCTCCGAAATATCTTTCTTTACATATCAGTTACAATATGAAAGGAAACAGATGGATCAAAGTTGCTATAAGGTAGCAACTCTGAAGTTTACAGTCTAGTTTGTATATATAACTGAAAAAGAGAAAAATATTGAAATATCTCATTGACCTGATATCACAAACTTATTTATCAAAAAACTAGACCTTGGTCAAAATAGGATCTAAGAAAAAAAGTTTTGAAAAAATAAAAATGGCGTTATTTTTGAAAACATTACTTTCAAAATCCCAAGTGATTCAAATACTGTAGATATTAGCTAAAAGAAAAAAAAAAATCTTAAGATTCTACAAGCTGGAATTGCCTATTCTGGTTCATCTTTTCTTATAATCCTTTTATTTTTAGTAATTCTGAGTGATTTATGAGTTAAAAATACTAGAGGTTGTTCTGTCTGGGTTTTCCCAGACCTCCACACCCACTGAAAAACAGCCAGACACTCTGGTAAATCCAAAAGTAATTTATAGCAGGAAAAAATAAGCACAAAGGAAAACCTGTCTTCACAGCAGACAGGTTACAATACTTTACAACAGGGTCTTGATGTCCAGTCAATTCCAAAAGCTTCTTGCTGGCACCCCCCCCCCAAGGTTTCAAGAGTCCAAGGCACAAACCAGGATTGTAGCCACCAAAGTTCACAGACAGGTCTCACGAATCTCCAAGATAAAACTCCACAAGCCAGGAAGGGTGGGGCCGCCTTTTATCCTTTCCCAAGCACCAAACCCAAACCCAGCTGCGACCCCTAATGCTGGAAATATCTGGCCAATTGCGTTCTTCTCTCGTTAGCTCTCCTTTGTCGCATATCTATGAAGTCACTAGCATCTTCCCCCAGGGAATCCAGGCTGCTTTCTGGGGAGAGCTCCCCCTGGTGGAACTCTGGCTGTCCTTCATCTTCAGCCTGGGATTCAGCTTCTTCATCAGTCTGCCCCTCCTGGTCCTCAGCCTCTGAGCCGGACACCGACAGCAAATCAGCCATTCCCGGAGGGGTCCCAGGCTGAACCACAACAGAGGTAAATCAAACATTCCCAGAGGACGGTTTCAGTCAAACAAGATAACTGAATGGCAATATAAAATAGGGACCCTAATTATAAATTTCACAAATTAAGACCCTAACTACATCATTCACAAAGTAAATTTGTGTTTATAGCCTGCTGACTTTTTCATATTTTAAGTTTTATGCTTTTAAATCCTTGAGATTTTAAAGTATTTTAAATGATAAAAAACTGAAGCTAATTTTATAAATCCAGTTATACATTTGGTCTATGCAGTATTAGGGATTTGTTTCTAAAAGGTAGGGGGAGAGTATTGGGGTACAAACATTGGATCAATGTTGCAGATCAACATTACATTTTTTCTTGCACTAATATAAATATTACCATACTAGTCATGGAATCAATCATAAACTTATCTATTATTCCCCTACTTACTGACAAACATCCTATTCTGACAAACAAGCAGTTTGGCTTCAGAAAAAAATTGTCCTGCAATTTGTAACTTTTACAATGCAAAAACATATGGACTTCACAGCTAAACTAGGGTAAAGCAATAGACACAATTTATATAGACTTCTGTAAAGCCTTTGATTCAGTACTAAATGACAAACTATATCTAAAACTAAAATATTATGGCATTTCTGGATCCCTGCATAAGTGGATAGCTGTATTCCTATCAAACAGGCAACAAGTATTCAAACTGCACCTGTTAACAGTGATGTTTGTTTTAGAACCCACACTCTTTATACTTTACATAAATGACCTTTGCAATCATATTTTAAGCAACTGTGTTCTCTTCGCTGATGATTTAGCACTATTTAGCACCACTGGCAGACAATACTGCTACCCTACAAAAAGACCTTGACTATCTGTCAGAATGGTCAAACAATTGGCAACTCCAAATCTCAACCAACAAATGTTCTGTCTTACACATTGGCAAAAAAACAAAACAAAACCCCCAATATCCCTAAACCACAAAATTCAAGCTGGGCAGATATTATTTCGTAGGCAGCCCTCACTCTATCAAGGACCTTGGAAGAGTCATATCAAATGGTCAAAAGCTCACTGTAACAGAATGGCCAAAATGCATTAAAAGTTGTTAACTTAATCTTGCATAGCTTCTTCTCCAGTAATATTGAATTACAAACTAGGGCAGTGATGGCAAACCTTTTTTGGTTCACATGCCAAAAGGGGTGTGTAGGTGTGCTAGCATGCGTGCATGTGGCCACACCACTTCCCTTCCCTCCATGCATGCGCACCCCCCCGATGCTGCCCCCCGAGCATGTGCACAGGCCTTTCTGAAGCCTGGAAGGCAGTGGTGGGCTCATACTGGTGCAGTCCAGAGAACCATATCGATATGAACCCATTTTTTTCCAATGTCTCTCCCCCTTGCCCCCCCATCTTAATGCTGACTTTTAAACTTTGAAGCACAGCTGAGGACTTATTCCACACAGAGACCCAGGGAAAAAATCACCAAAAATCAGTGGGTTCATACTGTTACAGCTCTACCTACATCACCACCACTGCTGTTGAGTTAAAAAAAAATGTCCAAACGGGCAAATCATAAGTTTTTATCAACTTCTGATTTTTCCGTTGGGTGATTTTTTTAACCTCTGGAGCTTTAGGGAAACTTCTGAAGAGTCGAGAGGAAGAAACAGCCTTTCCAAAAGCTCAAAATCAGCTGGCAGATATGGCTCTGTTTGCCACTTGTGACACGTGTGCCATAGCTTCAACATCACTGGTTTAGAACTTTGCCCTCTTCAGTCCGACCTAAGCATAGTACATAAAATTATCTGCTACAATGTCCTACTTGTCAATGAATACTTCAGCTTCAACCACAATAATATACAAGCACATAATAGATAGAGTTATGCCAAACCTGATTGTAGAAAATACAACTTTAATAGAGTTGTTAATGCCTGGAATGCACTACCTGACTCTGTGGTTTCTTTCCCAAGCCCCAAAACGTTACCCTTAGATTGTCTACATAAGAACATAAGAACATAAGAAGAGCCATGCTAAATCAGGCCAAAGCCCATCAAGTCCAGCATTCTGTGTCACACAGTGGCCCACCAATTGTCCTTGGGGATCTTGAGCAGAAAGAGAAGGCAAGACCCTCCCTTTCCCTTGACCCCCAACAAGTGGTCTACTGTCGACCTCACCCCATTCCTAAGAGGTCTTTAAGGGGCGTGTATAAGCATACCAGCAGACCTATCGTCCCTGTCCTAATATTCCCTTTTATTCGTGTCCATTTTACATATTCATAATTATGTTTACATTTATATCTGTTACACAATACATGTGTGATGAAATAGAGAAATAAATAGACAGACAGGCAGACAAACAAACAAACACATAAATGAATGAATGAATGAATAAATAAATAAATAAATAAATAACACACTGCCAAATGTCCTTGGCATTTGTGACAAAATTTATCATAAAGAATTCTCCCTCCAAGTACTTAGAACTACATGTAAATGAAATTATTTTTCGCAGCATCAGGAAGATTGATTTTTCGATCACAGAAAGGTACTAGATGTACTAATAAGGAAGCAAAAGCATTCAGCATGTAGCTGATTAAGGTACGGAAATTCCAGACAGTAGCTCCTGGAGATACTGATCAAGGTCATAGAGCTTGTTAACTTGTAGTTAGCACTTATTTGGGAGACGCTGCACAGAATAGAAAAGCTGCACAGGAAAAGATTAGTTGTGATATTCAAAAGTACTGGACAATATTTGATTGTAAGGCTAACTCTGCCAAATGGAATACATAATGAGACAATGGAGGCTCTGTCTTCCTTTTCCTAGACATCTGATAGCTGTCCTTGGTGCTATCTGAGCTTGGTTGTTTTCTTGCAGATTTTTCACTACCCAAACTAGATAACAACATCATTTCAACCTGGAGCTACAAATATTCTCCTTCATTGGCATAGGACTATCCAAGACCAATCTCCAATTAAAGATAGAAACTATAAAATATAGAAGCATAAATCTCCTCGTAAAAGTTTATAAAAGGGAGACCATTAGAGACATAGTGGGAGACACTTCACCAGTTGACTGAGTAACAAATTGAACTTTTGCAACTGGCTAATTTTATGAAAATCTTGATGCATTGTTCTCCATATTCTAAATGTCCCACAATCCAAAGTGTTGACAGCCCAATCTGTTTCTTCATTCTTTAGTGATTTTTCCACAAAATAAGATACCAGACTATTTAGAAAGAAGATGAGGAAAATTGAGGCTGGTAAGGAGTAGAATCTGAAAATTCAGACTCATTAACACTGAATTCCCTGGGCAAATCCTTGCCGTGAAGTACTTAGTGCGTTCCTCCCGATTCAGACCGGTGGTCTTGAAACAATAGCAAGTAGCTGGTCACATCATGATGATGTCATCACTGAACCGGATCAGCCAGTGTCGGTCCGTGGGAACCGCCATCTTTTCTTTTTTCTTTTTTCTTTTTTAATTTTTTTCTTTTTTAAAAAAAATATATATTTATTTTGCATAAACAAACATGACACACATAACATATAACACACAGTGGAGCTACAGTCGCTCTGCTCAAGATAGAAGTCATCTTTAAATTAAAAAGGGGGGGGGAAAGAAAAATCTTATCGTTGTTTAACGACATTTATAAAGTGTGTAAAAGTATTAATTATAACATAGTAAGTAAAGAATAAAAAACACATCTAAAAATTTGTAAAAATATATATAGAAATTCTTAAATTATGACTTAAATAAAACTAAAGTAAAGAAAATAAAAGAAGAAAAAATGAATTTACATTTATATTGTAAATAATCACCATCTAATACAATAAAACTACTAGTTCGGATATATTTAAAGTAGTATAACAATAAAGTTATCCCTTTTTCTTTATTTCCCACCAAATATATACCTTTTGCCATACATTATAAAATTCTGATTCTTCTTGATTGTTTTTAAATAATTTTTTGGGGGGTGGGCTTTGCACTGTGCATGTGTACATGCACAAAGCCCTTGCATGCCCACAAGATATGGCCATGCAGCTATATGGAAGAAGCAACTTACCTTAATGAGGTAAGTTAGAACCCACCCCTGTTTCTCTGACCTTGGTTGATTGGTTGCAGACATTTCTGAATAGATAATGAATTACTATCCTAATTCATGATTCAATCTGAACTACAATGTATATTTTCTTCTATTGGAACTCCTTGTTAGCCTAATTCAAATTATACCACTAGGAGGATTAGGCAGGTCTGATCAATTTGGTTTTGCTCAATGTCATTATTTTTCCAGTGTCAAAATAATATCTCATAACTCTGAAAAAAAAACCTCAATATAGTTTCACTTTATGTGCAATTTTACTAATAAACTAGTTTTCCCTTATAAAATCCAATTGTGCCTATTACTCCCACTTATTTGCTATTGTGCTTTCTTCAATAGCGTGTGTAAATTGTTTTAAGAGACCCAATCTATAAAAATTGAAGAAGTACGGTAAAAATATTAAAATGTAATTGCATTTCAATCTGCAAATTGATTTGGAAAGTGCAAATAAAACAAATGTATCTCCTTATCCCTGACTACGGAAATACAATCAAAATGCTGATAACACTCATTTATCCTTTCTCCTTATACAGTATTTGGACTATAACAATAGCACTTAGACTCATGTATCTTCATAGTGCTTTTGCAGCCCTCTTTAAGTGGTTCACAGAATCAGCATATTGACCCCAACAATCTGAGTCCTCATTTTACCCACCTTGGAAGGATGGAAGGCTGAAACAACCTTGAACCAGTGAGATTTGAACTGCCAAACTGCAGCTGAAGTAGCTTGCAGTGCTGCACTCTAACCACTGTACCACCTCGGATGAGATAATGCATGCCTTGTACTACTAATGGTGTAAATGGGGATTACACTGATGTTAAATCTTGAAAACATATCAAATAGAATGGGCAATTTGAAAACAAAGATAAAAGTTTAGAAGTTAAAGCTGAAGTCACTCCTCTATTATGATTCTACTGAAAGATTGGTTTATTAACCTACTTTCTAAATCCGCTCCAAGTCTTCAGAGAAGGGTGGCATACAAATCTAATAAATTAATAATGATAATGATAATAATAATAATAATAATAATAATAATAATAATAATAAGCTTCTCAAGGTGAAGCAAACTAAGTACCAGTACAGAAAAACTGTAATTCAATGTCGTATGGACAGTTGGCGGAACAAAGCATTGCATGGCCAGTTCTTGGAGAAGATTGAAGGCAAAGTGGATACAGAAAAGACCTGGTCATGGCTTACAAGTGGAACACTCAAAAAGGAGACACAATTACTAATACTGGCGGCACAAGAACAGGCCATTAGAACAAATGCTGTCAAAGCCAGAATTGAAAAATCAACAGATGATCCAAAGTGCAGACTCTGTAAAGAAACAGATGAAACAATCGATCACATACTCAGCTGCTGCAAAAAGATCGCGCAGACTTACCACAAGCATAGACATGATGCTGTGGCACAGATGATCCACTGGAACATGTGCCGGAACTACCATTTACCAGTGGTAAAGAACTGGTAGGATCATAAGGCCAAAAAAGTGGTCGAAAATGAGAAAGCAAAACTACTGTGGGACTTCCAACTTCAGACTGACCGAATTCTGAAACATAACACACCAGACATCCTGATTGTGGAGAAAAAGAAAGTATGGATCATCGACATCGCAATCCCAGGGGACAGCAGAATTGAGGAGAAGCAGCTAGAGAAATTAGTGAAATATGAAGATCTAAAAATCGAGCTGCAACGACTCTGGCATAAGCCAGTGAAAGTGATCCCAGTGGTACTTGGCACGCTGGGCGCAGTGCCAAAGGATCTCAGCAGACATTTGAAAACCATCGGAATTGACAAAATCTCTATCTGTCAATTGCAAAAGGCCGCTTTACTGGGATCGGCAAACATAATTCGCTGCTACATCACGCAGTCCTAGGTGCCTGGGAAGTGCCCGACTGGTGATGAAATACGAAATCCAGCATAGTGATCTTGTTTGCTGTGTTGTATTGACATAATAATAAAATATTGGGATAATAGGAGCAAAATAGAATGTCCAAGAAAGTGTATTCTGTAGCCTAAGATCAATGATGGAAAAGGTCTTCATGTACTTCATGTACTTCATAGATGTGCCTCTATAACTCTATGAGTTCTCTTACAAACTTCTTTGTGGTCAGACAGATTTGCAATTTCTCATGTACAGTAATCACTTTAAGCTCCTTGAAGTTTTAAAGGTCACTTTAAATTACCTATGATAAGCAACTGGTAACAAGTATAGATTTTCAGCTACAGCTTTATGTGATACATGCTACTCCTATCAATTAGTATCAAAGCCTTCACATTTTCCATCAATAGCATTTTCCAGAAACTTTTCAATAGAACAACAGAATCACATCACCATATTGGAATATTGGAATGCAATTAAGCATGGATATTTGTGGCCAAATCTGGCCAAATTCAGAAGAAGCCACAGTTGATTATGTATTAATTATGCAATACTGCTGCTTACCACAGCTATTACTGATAGGAGCTGCTGATACAGTTCTACAGAGGAATCATTGAATGTGTCATCTGCACCTCTATAACTATCTGATTTGGTTCTTCAACCCAACAAGACAGACACAGTCTTCAGAGGAAAATCAGAACTATCAAACTATTCACTAAGCCTGAATTACTATTTACTACTAGTTTTTCTTATCATTCCTATTGTCCACCTCCTGCCACTTATGACGGTATGACTGTAGCTTGTTGCTTGTATCCTTACAATTTACATTAATATTGATTGTTTCCTGATTACTTATTTGAACCCTATGACAATCACTAAATGTCACTAAATGCCTTGTGTGATCAATCATACTTGGCCAATAAAGAATTCTATTCTATTCCAGTCTGCTAGTAAATACCAAGGCAGAAGTACTGATAGGAAAAGCACACAAACTACTTTTTTACAGATATCAATTTACATGAATATAACATCCATTAATACTACTGTGTCTAGCATTTCGCAAATTCATATCTCCACATGGAATGTGACATTTCATAGTGATATTTCTTCCTTAAGAAATATGTTAAGTATCGCATACATCTTTGCAGTGATAGAGATAAAGAGAAAGTAATTCTCATCCCTGGCCTGCTCCTCAAGATATGAACCATCTCCTCACACTGGAGGGGAAATTAATAAGAGCAAACTGAAGCAATCACTTTGAAGCAATTTCCTTGAGAAAGAGTAGGCCACCTAATCTTTATTGAAATTTTTTAACATCTAATTCAAAATATAGAAAAGTATCCAGTTCTTTCAGATAGTAAAAGGCATTCAGAATTTGCCACATTAAGATAGGCAACAGAATCTCAAATGCTTTTAGATTAAAAACTCTGTTACTACCACAATAACTGAAAACATTCTTCATGGAACATTCTAGAGTTCATAGATATCTATTTGTACTTTCTTGATAGCTGATTGTAAGTTTTACCAGCTAGACCAGACAGGAAACACAACAAGATAAGCTAACTCTACGTTACTGTAAAGCTAAATTTACAAAATCTTGCAAGTCTGAAAGCACAATATGTCCACCATGTCCTTACAACCCAATAAATTTTCCAGCTGCAGGGCCTGCTGTCTGTGCTGTCCCCAGAGACAGAGATAGTTGGACTGTATTTAGGCATGTCTCTTTAAGATATTGCATTAGGGAAATGTAGTGAAATTGCCCTGTGGGTAATGTAGTTTTACATGTGACCACATTTGTGTAATTTGTACCAGAACACTGTCTTATTATTAGATTTGTATGCCGCCACTCTCCGAAGACTATTACTGTATATTATATTATATTGTATTGTATTGTATTGTATTGTACTGTATTGTATTGTATTATTATATTATATTAGAGATTATAACAGTCAGGTGATGTTTGGCTGATGGCTATTTTTTCCAAGTTTTAAAACATGCTCATCTATTGGTCTTTCTTCACCTAAACATTCTTGATCTTCTGTGTTATTATTTTACACATTACGAAATCTGACCCAAGAACATTTTTCTTTGATTAATTCAGAACAAGTACTTATATGATAAAAGTTAGGGATTGCGTTATTTAAGGTCAAATATAGTATATGGTGTGATCTCTTATACAGTATATTAGCAACATGGATAACAACAGAGGACATTGTTCTGTATTAATCAAAGAGAAATATTCCTGGGTCAGATTTTATAATGTGTAAAATAATAACCCACAAGATTAATAAAATGTTAGAATTCATGATACTGTTGATAAAAGCAAAGTGGAACTTTCAGATCTGCATTTTTCAAAACATTATTTGCTTCCTTCCTTGTAATAAAACCCATCAACTATATTTGTAAATTTTCTATTTTTTATCAGACATTATTAACTACAGTTATTTTCTGGAAAAGGGACAAATAAATCTACAAGAATATTACTAAAGGAACCTATTTTTGAATTAAATTGCTATTAGTTAGCTACATCTTTTGTTAACAGCTAGAGACAGCTATCAACCAAAATCATTTATTCTGCTTTCCTTCCAATCTTTGAAATTTTTCTTTTTATAACAATTCCATTTTATTTTGGCTGCTGTTCTAATAGCAGGAAAGGAACAGTACAATGTAACTAATTGTGCACTGACTGGCTCAGATTATAGCAATCAATGAGGATATTTAGGGCAACCAATTTGTCACTGGTCAGACTATTCTGATCTTGCTTTTCATGTGTCTGTCAGTTCATCTTCAAAAAGACAGATTGAGCTTGCTTACCATATGTACTACATACAAGTGCCTTAATTGTCCCTTCAGTATAGGCTTTTCCGTTAATATGGACAATGTGTATAGATTTCAGTACAATGTGTATAGATTTCTTACGTATAACCATTGACTGTTATTCTTCATTCATATTTCATATCAAACACACAAAAGGAATAATGTTGAGGTTTATGATCACAGACTGAAAAGATTGAAATAGATCATGGAGGTCATCAGTAATGCCCTGCCCATTATTATAGTTTCCCACCTTCAGTGAAAACACTTCCATTGAAAGAATGTTCATCACCTCCAGAGGCGTTGCTGGACAATTCTTACTACCATTATGAGTATAATTTTTACAATGACCAACAGAAATATATTGCCTTGTAATTTTAAAGAATTGTTTCTTGGATTATGAAACATAATCCAAGAAACAATGGTGTTCGTAAACTTCAGATCGTGCAGAATGCAGCCGCGAGAGCAATCATGGGCTGTCCTAGGTATGCCCATGTCTCATCAACACTCTGCCGCTCAATTTCTGGTCACAATTTAAAGTGTTGGTAATGACCTATAAAGCCCTACATGGCATCGGACCAGAATATCTTCGGGACCGCCTTCTGCTGCACGAATCCCAGCGACCGATTAGGTCCCACAGAGTTGGCCTTCTCCGGGTCCTGTCGACAAAACAATGTCATCTGGCGGGGCCCAGGGGGAGAGTCTTCTCTGTGGCAGCCCGGGCCCTCTGGAATCAACTCCCCCTAGAGATTAGGACTGCTTCAACCCTCCTTGCCTTTCACAAACTTCTGAAAACCCACCTTTGTCGCCAGGTTTGGGGAAACTGACATACCCCCAGCTGTTCCATTTTATGTATGGTTTGTTTGCATTGTATGACTGTTTTTTATAAGGGTTTTTAAAATTGTTTTTTAATATTGGATTTGTATCTCATGTATTATTTGTTGTGAGTTGCTCTGAGTCTTTGGAGAGGGGCGGCATACAAGTCTAATAAATTATTATTATTATTATTATTATTATTATTATTATTATTATTATTACTATTATTGTTGTTGTTGTTGTTTTGTTGTTTTGTTTTGTTGTTGTTGTTGTTGTTGTTATTATTATTATTATTATTATTATTATTATTATTATTAACAACTCTGAGTAGCCTTTTATGAGATAACTGTTCATCAGTATTGAGCTGACTCCAGTACACCTGGGATCGCCATTCCGGCGGTGGAAACGGCAATACATGTGCATCTGCGCATCCCCGCCATGCGTATGTGCTCCCTGCGCCCTCTTGCATGAGATTTTGCTTCCGTGCAGGCATAGAAGCAAAGAAATTGGTGAAAATCATTGAAACCTCGCATGAGGACACTCGCACATGCAAGATTTCAGTGATTTCTGGTCTTTCTTTGCTTCTGTGGATGCGCAGAAGAAAAGAAATCGGTGAAAATCACCAAAATCTCATATGTGTGAACATACTTGCATGAGATTTTGGTGATTTTTACTGATTTCTTTGCTTCCACACATGCAAAATATTGCACAGGGATAGGCGCGCCCGCCACTGCCCGCACCGGCGTCCGGGATTGAGTCAGTAGGGAAAGGTCAGTGTAGCCCTTCTGTGCCCTTCATATCCATCTCATCTTATTTCTTTTCATATCTAAAACGGTATACGGATGAGGGGTTGGATTAGAACACCTCCAAGGTCCTTTCCAACTCTATTATTCTGTACTCTGTGATCTGGATCAGGGGTCGCCAACCTTGGCAACTTTAAGACTTGTGGACTTCAACTCCCAGAATTCCTCAGCTAGCTTTGTTTTGCTGGCTGAAGAATTCTGGGAGTTGAAGTCCATGAGTCTTAAAAGCTGGCAAGGTTGGAGGCCCCTGATCTGGGGGACAACTCTCATATCTCCTTGCAGGCTTCTCAAGGCTAAACATTCTCTGTCCCTCCAAGCCACTCCTCTTTTCTGTCATGTCCTTTTATCATCTTCCTGGCAGTTCTGGTGACAGGCTTCAGTTTGTTCATGTCTTTAAAACAATATGACAAGTTTTATAGACATCCTGGAGATGCAATATCCCCTTAAAGAGAAGCAAACTTCAGTGGCAATAGCTAGGATTGCTCCACATAGCTTGTCATAAAACTACTAGTCAACTAGATTAAAAAGGATTTGATTTTGGTAAGAAAAAAGAATGTTGTGGGGAAAAAATTGCTTAAAGAAGGTTCTGCTTGAAGAATATTCACTAGAATTTGAAGACGGGTCATGACTAAATTTTATGATCACTTCAATGTATTCTTTCAAGGTGCAAAAGTAAATGTTCTGAAGAGAAGCTGAGTATTAAGAAAACTTAGAAAGGTGGCCATTCTATGGCTCCCTTTTCCCTGACTTTTCACAATCCCTGCCAAATCCTGGGGAAATTTTTCAGAGAGGCCAAAAGACCTTCCTATCTAACACAATATATCAGTGATGGCGAACTTTTTTTCCCTCAGGTGCCAAAAGAGTGTGCGTGCATGCTATCGTGCATGTGTGAGTGCCCATACCCATAATTCAATGCCTGGGAAGGATGAAAACATCTTTCCCCACCCTCTGGAGACCAGAAATGGTCTGTTTCTCAACTTCTGGTGGGCCCAGTACGCTCGTTTTTTGCCCTCCCCAGGCTCCCCAGGCTTCCCTGCATGTTGGAGCTGAGCTAGGGCAACAGCTCATGTGCCAGCAGGTATGGCTCCACGTGCCATTTGTGGCACCTGTGCCATAGGTTCGCCATCAGTGCAATATATGATAGGGATGGGGGCACAAGACCTCATCAGACTGGATGGAGGTACTGCTTTACGTTGGCAATTCCTCCTTCCAACTTCCATCTCCTGTGTCATGTCCTGTTCCATTCAAGAAAGATCCTTAATCCTTTAAAGAAACATATAGGAAACTACAAAAGGAAATAAGTACTGGACAGTGTTTTCCACAAGCTGCCTTTTGAGCGCTGCAGCTAGTTTATTGTAAATATTTTCTTTGGTCCAAAGGCCCTAGTAAAGGTTTTAATTTGATTGTAAACCATACATTTAATGGTCTACTGCTTTAATGGGAAATTTAGCACAATTTGCTTCACATTCTCACACAAACACAAAATTAAGCATCTCTAACTACAGTATGCTTGGCCAACTATTCTCTGACTATAAAATCCTTTTGCATAAAAAGAATAAAGGATGTTTTGGGAAGCAACATCAGTGATCGTGAATCCCAGCAGATCCACATCATTTTTTGAAGCCATTAAATTATATCCAGCTCTTCTAATACAATTGGGAGGGGATGGAATAGAAGCTTGTCCCTGAGATTTAAACTCTGAAATATTGAAAACATTAGAATAGGAGAGAAAGTGAGAAGGACAGCAGGAGCAGGGCTCCTTGTTTTTGCCATATGTATGACTTGGTGGTTTATTCTAATGGACGGTGCTTGTTTATACTTAATGACAATTCATCTTAATGATTCATGTCAAAATAACATGCTTTTAGTATTCCATAATGTATGGGTTTAGGTTACTGATTTGCACATTTTGTAGTCTGCAATGTTATTATCACCAATTCTGATCATTATGGAGTCTCTTTTTCCCTGTAGTTCTTGTTAGGTACAAAATCTTTCACTACCTGTTTTCAATGACTTGATACTATTATAAAAGTTTCTGTGTCCTTAGCTTCATATCCCATTTAATCAACTCTGGTTTCATTTTTTCTGAAGGATAAAATAGAAAATGTTTGATGTTTAATTACTTTTCATAAAAATAATAATTCCCCAATTAAATATTATGAAGAAAAAACCCCCTCCCTGGTATGAAATAGCTGCAAAACAAGAGTAAAACATATATATATTGCAAATACATGCTTTATTTGGCTCTACCTGACCGCTAAAACTTCAGACTTTGTATCTGTATTAATATCACACTATGAAAAAGGAAACCTTTAATCTCTAAAAAAAATTGTGTAAAACATCCCTTCTCTATTATATTAACCTTACTGATATCCAAAAATTCATTTACAATAAAACTGTTTGACAAACTAACCCAAATCTTTCATATCTGAGTTTGATAACATGCAGAAATTTCCTGAAACCAAATGCACCATGAAGGTTATAATACTACCCCTAGAATCTCTGGCAAGCAAACCTTAATAAACATTTATAAAGTCATTGGTAGCCACAGTTGAGATTGATCACAACCACAGGTTTTGGATTATGCATTTAAGATAAAAAGTAGAAGCTTTTGTTAATCTTGAGGCTCTGTGGGAAAAAGGAAGAGGGGGGCATGAAAGAGTTCAGCAATCTTAGTATCTCTTTTATATTTCAAAAGACTTTTTTTTAAAGATTAAAATGTAGCATTCCATTTCAAGTTACAGTATTAAGAAACAAAATTGTTCTGGGGAAAAAGTTTTTGAAGAGGATGCAGCATAACTGCAAAAATGCTACTTTAATATAGTTTTCCATCTTTTGTGATAAAATAACAATTCAAGTTAGTTACTTATGAAGAGCCATTTCCAATTAGGGGAAAATTCCAGTATTCTATTCTTCAAAACAATACCAAAATGATACTGAAAGATAAACCCACCCACAATCCCTGCCTTTCCTCCAGGTTAGAAGATATCCAACTACTGTATTAGGGAAGAACACATGACAATGATGCTCATGATTTCACTGCATTACATTGCATCACACCAGTACAGCCAGAGGGAGGGGAAAAGTTTGATGTTGCAAATACATGATTATCTGTCATATGTGAAATATCAGAACTATAAACCAAGGTAAAATTTGATATTGTCAAAACAGGAATAAGGTGAAAGGTTATATGTTGAGTAGAATCTGTGATGTAAATGTGAAAAATAAACTGCAATCACTCTTTCAGTAATATCTAATGCAAGGTAGAGCCAAGGAAATAAACCAGAAAAATTTTGAACCCCTCGTAATGGGTGGTAGGGGTGAAGGGGGGTGTTTTGTTTGTTAGGTGATGGGCACACGCACTGTGCACTGTTATATGTTTGTTTTATGTAACCATTTTATAAAAATCAATAAAAATTATATTTAAAAAAAACAAAAACAGGAATAACAAGACTACACCCTGGCATTCTGGGAATAATCAAGCTGAAATGGACTGGCATAAATTGTTTCACATCAGAGGCATATCAGATCTTGTACCAAGGACAAAGAAAATCATAGAAGAAACAGACTGGCCTTTGTTACAGTATTTACAAAAGGAGTCAAAGTCAGTTATTTGATTAATCACCTGCTTCCAAATCACCAAATGATTCCAATTCAAGTCCAAGCTAAGCTAATGAGTATTATAATGATCCAAGTCCTGGAAGTAACCACACATTTATTTGTTTGTTTGTTTGTTTGTTTGTTTATTTATTTATTTATTAAATTTGTATGCCACCCCTCTCTGTAGACTCGGGGTGGCTCACAGCAGTAGTAGAAAAACAATATACAATACAAATATAATAATTAAAACTAAAAACCCATAATTTAAAAAACATGCACACAACATACCATACATAAACAATATAGGCCTGGGGAAGTTATCTCAGTTCCCCCATGCCTGATGGTAGAGGTGGGTTTTAAGGAGTTTACGAAAGGCAAGGAGGGTGGGGGCAGTTCTAATCTCAGGGGGGAGCTGGTTCCAGAGGGTCAGGCCGCCACAGAGAAGGCTCTTCCTCTGGGACCCGCCAAACTACATTGTTTAGTTGACGGGACCCGGAGAAGGCCAACTCTGTGGGACCTAATTGGTCGCTGGGATTCGTGTGGCAGAAGGCGGTCCCGGAGATATTCTGGTCCGATGCCAGGAAGGGCTTTATAGGTCATAACCAACTGTATGGGAAGCAGAACAATTTTACAGTGACTTCCAACACTTCATAATCTTTTTACCGGAATTAATTATAGAGGATGGCAGTGCTAAAGTTGAAATCTGGACTTATTGCAGTCAGGATCTGAATAGGAAGCATTTGTTGCACTTTTTGAATGTACTCTGGCAGTGTGATGGTAGTGTATTCATCTTGCCCTTCTTGACCTCTCAGTGATTTCTGACACCATCTATCACAGTATCTTTTTGAGTTGTCTCAAGGGGTTATAAGTGTAAGGCCTCCTTCTTCAGTGGTTCTCCTCCTTCACGGGGTGGGTGGTAGAGGTCCATTTCTAAATTTATTAATATCTACATAACACCACGAGGTAAAGCTATCCATCAGCACTGGATTAGGTGTCATCGGAATGCTGATCTAGTCAGTTGTACATCTTTGCCACAGGATGATCAGGTAATGATATCAAAATGCCTATCCAGTGCCTGGAGATTGTGCGGTTCTGGAGGAAGCCAATATTAACTGGCTTCAGCTTAATCCTGGCAAAACTGAATGGTTATGGGGTTTAAGAACCTTTGTATCTATTTTTCTCCAGACAATATTGAATGAGGTTACACTCCTCAAAGCAAAAATGGTGTCCTCCTGGGCTTGCAGCTTCTGTTAGAGAGCTCTGGCCAGAAAAGCATTTGCACAAATATACTGCTCAAAAAAAATAAAGGGAACACTCAAATAACACATCCTAGATCTGAATAAATGAAATATTCTCATTGAATACTTTGTTCTGTACAAAGTTGAATGTGCCCAACAGCACGTGAAATTGATTGTCAATCAGTGTTGCTTCCTAAGTGGACAGTTTGATTTCATAGAAGTTTGATTTACTTGGAGTTATATTGTGCTGTTTAAGTGTTCACTTTATTTTTTTGAGCAGTGTATATCTTGTGCCCAAGTAGTGTCCGTCTCTAGATCAGGAAGCACTGCTCACACAAGTTCTTCCTGTTTGTGCTACTGCAAACATTCTATATGGGGTTACCCTTGGAAAGTTACAGCTGATCCAACTAAACAATGTCGTTTGGCGGGTCCCAGGGGAAGAGCCTTTTCTGTGGCGGCCCCGACCCTCAGGAACCAGTTCCCCCCTGAGATTAGAACTGCCCCCACCCTCCTTGCCTTTTGTAAACTCCTTAAAACCCACCTCTGCCGTCAGGCACGGGGGAATTGAGACATCTCCCCCGGGCCCATACAATTCATGTATGGTATGTTTGTGCGTGTGTCTGCTTTAATAATGGTTTTTTTTTAATGGTTGCTGTTCTGTTCGAAAAACCTCCCTAATGTTATGTTCCCGGGTCTATTTGACCCGGACTGCAAATTGATCATTTTAGGTACTTATATTTGGTCTTTTTGAAAGCTTTTTTCACCTGGAAACAAGTTTGAACATTTCTGCACACAATGGAATGAAAATTGAACTGAATTTTTTTTAAAAAAATTGGTTTATTTTGCACATAAATGTGCCCCCCCATTTTTGTGAATTTGTTTTAGGTTTATTGATAATTTTGCCTGCAAAATGCATTCTATTTTACTAAAGTTGGTGTGGGATTGGTAGCTTGAACATTTCTGAACATAATGATATGAAAATTGAACTGAAAAAAATGATCCTTATTGGTTTATTTTGCTCATAAATGGGCCCCCATGCTTATACTCAAATAGGCTTATACTCGAGAAGGCTTATACTCGAGTATAAGACAATATGGTTTATATTCAAAAATAAACCAATAAGAATCATTTTTTTCAGGTCATTTCTATTTTTTGTTTATGTTTAGGATTGTTCAATTTAGTATATCAAAACTTTTGGGGGAATATTCCTTAGAGATTTGTAGCCTAAAAAAATATAAATTGACAAAAAATTCAGAAAGCATGGGGGGAGGGGCTTTTTGATCAAAATAAAAATATAAGCCTCAATTGTTTCAGTTCAATTTTCATATCATTATGTTCATAAATGTTCAAACTAGTTTTCCAGTGGAAAAAGTTTTCAAAAAGACCAAATTCAAGTACCTAAAAAAAAAATCATTTTGGTCCGGGTCTATATGACCCGAAACAGAGTCAATGTGATTTTTTTTTTTGCCCAGAAAATTTTTTTCCCCACCCCCACAAATATTTTTATGATGATCAGGCATGTTAAAATGAGTAAATGAATGCCTAAGATATTAAAAATATTTCAGATTTCAAGCCTGCGTAAATATAAAGTGAAAATGTTTGCAAGCAGCCAAGGGGGGGGGGGCTTATTTATGATTGTAAACAACCAATAAGAAACATTTATTTCAGTTTATTTATATTTTTCTTATATTCAGAAATGTTCAAACTACCAATCCCACACCAACTCTAGTAAAATTGAACACATTTTGCAAGCAAAACTATCCATAAATTGAAAAATATTTCACAAAAACGGGGGGGGGGGGGGGAAATGCATTCTATCAGCAAAATAAACCAATACAAATTACTTTTTTCATTTCAATTTTCATATCATTGTGTGCAGAAATGTTCAGACTACTTTCCAAGTGAAAAAAGTATTCAAACTGACCAAACATAAGCACTTCAAATGAAGAATTTTTGGTCCGGGTCAGGGTGATCCGGGAACATAACAAGTGTGACTTTTTTGTTTTCAGCAAGAAAGAAACCCCCCACCCCCTCAAAAAAAATTCTCATAGAGAGAACCCCTAAAATGATGAAAAGTCATGAAATTTCAAGTTTCAGATATGCAGGGAAAAATTTTACAGGGACTCAAACTTGGCTTCGGGTCATATACGACCCGAACAGAACACCAGGGTTAAAATTATTAGATTTGTCTTGAATTGTTTTATTGTTGTTGTGAGCCGTCCCGAGTCTACGGAGAGGGGCGGCATACAAATCTAATAAATGAATGAATGAATGAATGAATGAATGAATGAATGAATGAGTGAATGAGTGAATGAATGAATGAATGAATGAATGAATGAATGAATGAATGAATGAATGAATAAATAAATAAATAGTGGCATGGGAACTATTGTGGACACCATAGTATGTCACTGTAACGCCATTGCCACATAAGCTGCAATGGATATCAGTGCAGCTGGTCTGTATGCAATTCCAGATGCTGATTGTCATCTTTAAAATACTGCATGGCATAGATTCAAGTTACTTGAAAGACTACATCTCTTCAATACTTTCTTCCCAGGAGGTCTGGGAGAATGAACACGAATTGGTGACACAACGGCGTCTGATGGGTCTTGGAAAATGCCCCTTCTCTGCCATGCCCTTTTAAACAGCCTCACGCTAAGAAATATTGGTCTTTCAAAATGCTACGAATAATAAAATATAAAATGGCATCTAGACAACTAGGAAAAATTGGACTCAGTATGCAAACGGAAAAAGAAGTCAGATTAACAGAGTTCTGCCAAGAAATTAAATTTTCATAATAAATCTTTTTCAAACCACCTGAAAGATGATGCTACAGATGGACAACACACACCCCCACACACACAAATTTACTGCAAGCAAAGGTGGGGAAGCTCTATTTAATTTGCAGAACCAAAGTAGTTCATTCGAATAAATCTTATTTTTCTGGGATAAAGGAAAAGAATAGATGAAGTAGGTCATATATGAAAAGCCGAAGGCTTTGAAGACCTCTGGACTGAAATTTGTGACATAATTAAAATAGTACAATATAAAAATATACCAAAAAAAAAAAACAACCCTGGCCAGGAAAATGACAGTGTACTTGTATGTTGAAAAATTAAAGCAAATGCAGAAAAAGAAAAAGGAAAAGTTATCCCATTAAATGTTGACCTCCAGGAAGAGAAAAGTATCTCTTAGGTTTGCAGTCACAGAAACATTTCGTACAGAGATGGATATGATAAAAGAAAATATGACAACAATCTACTGGAGAGAAGTTATGAAAAAGAATTATGGTATAGAAGAACTATTTTGTATATTTGGATCACCAAATTACACTGAGATACTATCAGGTAAGTAAACAAAACTGTAAAGAGGAGCAGATTTAATGGAAGAAGAACTGTTTAAATTTTTTATTAAAAGACATAGTTAAAGTGCTACTTTCTGCTTGTAAGCAGGCATGAAACTCAGCAGTGGCCAGGAGACTAGAAAAAAAGCAACCCTTATATCAATACCAAAAAAAGGTAGTGCTATAGAATGGCCAAATTAGCAAATACATAACTGCATTTTTCTTACATACATGATTATAGAATCCAGACTTGAACTATACATTGTATAACAAGTGCCAGATGTAGAAGCTGGATTCAGAAGGGCAGAGAGATTGTATCATGATAGCTAGCTAGCTAGATAGATAGATAGATAGATAGATAGATAGATAGATAGATAGATAGATAGATAGATAGATAGATAGATAGATAGATAGATAGATAGATTATGTGCCATCAAGTCATTGTTTGTTTGTAGTAACCACATCAACATAAGAACATAAGAAGAGCCATGTTGAATCAGGCCAAAGCCCATCGAGTCCAACATTCTGTGTCACACACTGGCCCACCAATTGTCCATGGGGATCTTGAGCAGAAAGAGAAGGCAAAACCATCCCTTTCCATTGACCTCCCAACAAATGGTACCCAAGGGATATATTTTTTCTATGATGAGGCTTGTCTTTCAGATCTTCAAACAGTGCACTCTTTGCCACAGTAACTGAGCCTATGCTGGGCATCTTCTCTTTCTTTCACTTTTCTGAGCATTAAAGCCTTCTTCAGAGAACTAGACTTTTGTGTATGTCCCAATAAGCTAATTCAATAATTGCCAATTGCCTAACAGATAATGGAAAAGACTAGGGAACTTCAAACCTCTAATTTTCCTTTATCAATTATATAATATATTTTGACACTGCAGACCACAGTACACCATGGGTAACTTTTAAAAACATAGATTTACTGAACCATTTCTTCTGCCTAGTGAAGAATTTGAATAATGACCAAAAAGCTACAGTTAGAATGGAATGTGGAGGAATTGTCACAAAATTGTCAAAGCAGTATGCCCATGTACTATCCCATCATCTTATTCAACATATAGTAAATTATATGTAATAAAAAATGTTGAAAAGAAATAGAAATTGGAACTAAAATTGTTGCAAGAAACATCTACTGTCTTGGATATCCTGATGGCTGAAGATAGGAACCTTTTGTGCAGGTGAAAAAGAGTCCAATCACACATGATAGTTGAACAGAGAAACCAATGCAGTTTTAGAGACAATCTTGTGCTCCTATGTTTGAGAGAGATTTAAGAGAAAATAGAGCAAACAACTATTTGTATTTTAAAGACAGATAAAATATTCTTTGTTGCTCTTTTTTTACCATTTATGCTCTGTTAACATAACATAACATAGCATAGCATGCCAGTTATATTCTCCAGAAGCATGAAGATGATACAGTTTCCAAGGTGTTTTTCAACACTGTATTTTATCTCCAGGAATATAATATAGGATTTTTTAACTATTTGTTTCCAATAATCATATTTTGATTGGGTTTTTTTCTATCTTGTATTACAATATCAGGATACAGGCTACAAGAATGGTGGAAGGTCTTAAACATAAAACGTATCAGGAAAGACTTAATGAACTCAATCTGTATAGTCTGGAGGACAGAAGGGAAAGGGGGGACATGATCGAAACATTTAAATATGTTAAAGGGTTAAATAAGGTTCAGGAGGGAAGCGTTTAGGAAAGTGAACATAAGAACAAGGGGACACAATCTGAAGTTAGCTGGGGAAAGATCAAAAACAACATGAGAAAATATTATTTTACTGAAAGAGTAGTAGATCCTTGGAACAAACTTCCAGCAGACGTGGTTGGTAAATCCACAGTAACTGAATTTAAACATGCCTGGGATAAACATATATCCATCCTAAGATAAAATACAGAAAATAGTATAAGGGCAGACTAGATGGACCAGGAGGTCTTTTTCTGCCATCAGTCTTCTATGTTTCTATAGGATAATATAGTAGAGCTAGAAAACATAAAAGCAAAAAATCACCAGTTTTCCATTTCTTTCCTAATTTCTATTGTTCATTAGGATTTTTGGTGGTTCTTCATATTATACTCCTTCATTATATTATTTGGAATATGGATTTGTTGTTTGAACTAAGGTTTCTCAGCATTTCAAACTAGGTTTCTCTTTGTCCACATTAGCAACTAGGTTTCTCTTTGTCCACATTTACCTATGTGTACCTACAGATAACAAAAATTGCCTCTACTTGATTGTCACTCGTCCCCATCTGTCATTCCTTCAAGAAACCAATGCCTTGAAAGTCAGTACTACTTTTATAGTAGCAAGTTTGAATAAGTTTTCCCTTCCCTGTATCTTTGTGTGAACTAGGGATAGGCTAGTCAGAGATGTTATTCATGTTACTTTTTTTGGCCTAAGCAGTTTTTATCTATTAACTTGGTGTTGTCCTTCCTATTGTCCTTTAAATCCATTTCCTCTGCCCTTTATGCAGACAAATAATTTAACCTTATAATGCAAGTCAAAAAAAGAAGAAGAGATGATAGTGGAAATCTACAGGACAATTGTGCATAATCATCTTTCTTCACAAAATAATGTAATTACCAATAATTTTAGCATTCAACTATGATCACACTATATATAATTTATTCTTCCTCTTTGAATAATGAGTAATAATTTTTTACAACTTTGGCTTTGAAGAGGAATAATCAAAGGGGACAACATACTTCTTTTTTTTACCTCAATAACCACTCATAGTTTTAATAGGCGTTTTGAAACTCCTGGCAATCTTTAAAAGACTTCTGTGCATATATGTTTTATATTTATTTATTTATTTTCCACCTTTGTTTTAGACACGGATGGACAGACAAATGTATGTATATGACCCAAGTGCTATCCAGTTGCTCTAAGCCAGTGATGGCGAACTTATGGCATGGGTGCCACAGGTGGCACATGGAGCCATATCTGCCTGCACGTGAGCCATTGCCCTAGCTCAGCTCCAGTGTGCATGTGTGTGCAGGCCAGCTGATTTTTGGCTCACACAGAGGATCTGAGAGAGTGTTGTGGCTTCCAGAGAGCCTCCGGGGGGGAGGGCATTTTTACCCTCCCTGATATGCAGGGAAGACTTTGGAGCCTGGGGAGGGTGAAACGCAAGCCCCTGGGACCACCAGGTTGTGAAACAGGCCATTTCCAGCCTCCAGAGGATCTCCAGAGGTCTGGGAAAGCTGTTTTCGCCCTCTCCAGGCATTGAATTATGGGTTTGGGCACTTGCGCATGCGCGATAGCGTATGCCCATGCTCTTTCGGCTCCCAAGGAAAATAGGTTTGCCATCACTGTTCTAAGCATTGGATATGATAGGAATCAGTATGCCTATTCTATTCATCCCTTTCTTACGACATTTTATTCATGATTGATTGATCGATCATATTAAAGAACCACCTATCTCACTCACACAGGGTTTCTTGGCAGTATAAAAATAAGGTTAGGAAACCATTGCAGTCCTTAACTTCTAATGCCATACTTTGTGGCTAAACCAAAACCTGAATAATAAATTCAAGTTTCCATATAAGAATTGCCAATCTTCTTGTCTTTTGCAAATTACTCATGACCCACCTATATCGCCAGGCATGGAGGAACTGAGACACCTCTCCCAGGCTTTTATATTTTATGTTTGGTATGTATGTGTTGTATGGTTTTAAATGATGGGGTTTTATATGTTTTTTCTCTTTTAATATTAGATTTGTTCCATTGTTATATTGTTTTTTATTATTGTTGTGAGCCGCCCCGTGTCTTCGGAGAGGGGCGGCATACAAATCTAATAAATAATAATAATTATTATTATTATTATTATCTTATTTATTTATTTATTTATTTATTTATTTATTTATTTATTTATTTATTTATTTATTTATTTATTTATTTGCCATATATCTTTGTTGTTAGTTGCAAAGTCATGTCCAACCCAGCGCTACTGCTATGGACTTCCTATCCTCTACCATCCCACGGAGTCCATATAAGTTCACATCAACTGCTTCAGTGACTCCATCCAGCCACCTCATTCTCTGTCATTCCTTTGTTCTTTTGCCCTCAATCATTCCCAGGATTAGATTCTTCTCCAGTGAGTCCTTCTTTCTCATTTAGCACAAAAGGGGCGTGCATAAGTGCACTTATGTGCCTAATGACCCTGTCCTACTGTCTTATTATCCTTTCTATTACTACGTTCTACTTATGTTGTTATGTTATGTTAATATGTACTATAATACTATACTTGTTTGACAAATAAATAAATAAATAAATAAATAATAAATCTGAATCTCCCAAGAACAAAAATAATAATAATTAATAATAATAATTTATTAGATTTGTATGCCGTCCCTCTCCAAAGACTCGGGGCTGCTCACAACAATAATAAAAACAATATTATAGCGAAACAAATCTAATATTAAAAAGAAGCATATAAAATCCTATCATATTTAAAAACCAAACAACACATACATACCAAACATAAAATATAAAGAGCCTGGGGGAAAAGTGTCTCAACTCCCCCATGCCTGGCAGTATAGATGGGTCTTGAGTAATTTACGAAAGACACGGAGGGTGGGGGCAGTTCTAATCTCCGGGGGGAGTTGATTCCAGAGGGCCGGAGCCACCACAGAAAAGACTCTTCCCCTGAGGCCCACCAAACGACATTGTTTGGTCAACGGGACCCGGAGAAGCCCAATTCTGTGGGACCTTATCGGTTGCTGGGATTTGTGCAGTAGCAGGCGGCTCCGGAGGTACTGTGGTCCAATGCCATGTAAGGCTTTAAAGATCATAACCAACACTTTGAATTGTGACCGGAAACTGATCGGCAGCCAATGCAGGCCACGGAGTGTTGTAGAAACGTGGGCGAATCTTGGAAGCCCCACGATGGCTCTCGCGACCACGTTCTGCACGATCTGAAGTTTCCGAACACTTTTCAAAGGTAGCCCCATGTAGAGAGCGTTGCAGTAATCGAACCTCGAGGTGATGAGGGCATGAGCGACTGTGAGTAATGACTCCCTGTCCAAATAGGGCCGCAATTGGTGCACCAGGCGAACCTGCTTTTTTTTAAACCAAAGAGGTGGTGTATAATGTAAATGGTAATTTAGAATAAAAGACTTAATCATGAAATAATAGTTTTCTGTCTCTCCTACAGTACATATAGGAGACCTAGTCCTTTAAATCATTTTAAATATATGATGTATTTTGTATTAAGGCAGATGAGGGGTCTGATTTAAAGTTCAATTCTTCACCAAACCTGTTTCTTTTAAAGAGCTTAGGCGTTTACTCCCTAAATTCCTTGTTTGCAAACATTTGCAAAAGCTGTTACAGTAAATTGCATATAGCACCACTGCATCAAGATGCACATTTTTAAACCATGGTATATTAACACGATGCCTGGATTCTAATCCCAAACCAAGTAAACAGCATGATATACAAAATCAGTGTAAAAGAATTTTAAGTCACAATTGCTAGATGTAAAGGATGAAATTGTATAAGAAACTTAATTTTGGCAGTTTTCCATCAGCAACTTTTGAAACCTGAAATAACTTCCCTCTAGAGTGTTTATGTAAATTCTTGGCTGCACCATATGCAACAGTTTAAGTTTATGGGGGTGTTCTTTCTCTTCCATCAACCTCAATGATAGAAAATTGTGTCTAGTTTACCACTAAATGGCAATTGCTAAAACATCTTACCATTTCTGCCCCTGAAAACTACCTCTTGCATGTATTAGTGTCAAAATCTATCTGTGCACTAAATTTTGAGGAGTAATATGATTTTGTTCACAAGACCGAAAGGTACAGAGAACCATTAAACACTTTGACAACATTGCAGAAGAGACTTAACTGTTCCCTTGATGTATTCAAAATTTTCAGAACACATTCCCCTTGTCACTAAGACTTAAATAAAAGCATGGGGGGGAACACCTACATTTTACTTCATTGCCAGCACTACTATGAAAGCAAATCAGTTTAAATTTGTTTGACTTGGCATCCAGCAAGTAAATTGGCCAGCTCCACAAGGGAACAAAGAGAAAGAGAGGAAAAATGAGAAAGAAAGAGGAAGAGAGGGAGGGAGGGAAAGTGGGAATGGGAGAGACAAAGAGATTGAGATGAGAAAGAAAGACAAAAATTTAAAAGAGCAATTTCTTCACTTGCACTGAAGAAAAATTATGGATATCTTGCACTTGGGGAAAAGGAATCCTCAATCTGAGTATTGTATTGGCAGTTCTGTGTTAGCAAATACTTCAGAAGAAAAGGATTTAGGGGTAGTGATTTCTGACAGTCTTAAAATGGGTGAACAGTGCAGTCAGGCGGTAGGGAAAGCAAGTAGGATGCTTGGCTGCATAGCTAGAGGTATAACAAGCAGGAAGAGGGAGATTGTGATCCCGCTGTATAGAGCGCTGGTGAGACCCCATTTGGAATACTGTGTTCAGTTCTGGAGACCTCACCTACAAAAAGATATTGACAAAATTGAACGGGTCCAAAGACGGGCTACAAGAATGGTGGAAGGCCTTAAGCATAAAACGTATCAGGAAAGACTTAATGAACTCAATCTGTATGGTCTGGAAGACAGAAGGAAAAGGGGGGACATGATCGAAACATTTAAATATATTAAAGGGTTAAATAAGGTCCAGGAGGGAAGTGTTTTTAATAGGAAAGTGAACACAAGAACAAGGGGACACAATCTGAAGTTAGTTGGGGGAAAGATCAAAAGCAACATGAGAAAATATTATTTTACTGAAAGAGTAGTAGATCCTTGGAACAAACTTCCAGCAGACGTGGTAGATAAATCCATAGTAACTGAATTTGAACATGCCTGGGATAAACATATATCCATCCTAAGATAAAATACAGGAAATAGTATAAGGGCAGACTAGATGGACCAGGAGGTCTTTTTCTGCCGTCAGTCTTCTATGTTTCTATGTTTTACCTACCTTAGCCTTCCATTTCAACTTTTTCTAGCTAGACAGTTACTTAATTCTGTCTTTGGACTCATGAACAGAAATTCACTTCCCACCAAGTTCTAAGTATTCCTAGCTGCTACCTTGAAACAGCAGCACTCCCTTCCTCTTGGGCCTACAGCTTCTAGTTTCAAATAATTGCTAGTTAATTTGAAAGAAAATGCCACATACTGCAGCATAAGGGAATAGTTTTCATCAGAAACACAGCATAACAGAGAAGATTAACCTCTTCTTTCTCAGCAATGGTTTCAAAAGGTCTCTTCCTAGACCTCTACTTTTGTATTGCAGTAAGCTACTCTCAGTCATCGTCCATTAATCAGAGAACTCAAGAGGCTCATCATCACAACAGGAAAACCAAATAAGAAGAATTGCAGATAGCTCGTCGTCTTTATGCCTGTCATAAAGAGCCTATGTTAGCACTTTCTAACTCAGAATTAGTCTCTATATCCATGCATTCTCTTCTTCTCCTTTTCCCAATTAAAGACTAAAGGGAAGCTTATTACTGATTTTTATAAGCCACTGTTTCTGTAAAAGTGTGGGGGCTGAGAGGCAAAAGGGAATATCAGGGGGTTTCGACATAAAATCAACCATATGGCTCTTCCCTGGTAAAAGCTGATTCGGAGGTGAGCTTGTAGCTCAGAGGTTAATATCCTGCTTTGCATGCAATAGGCTACAGGTTCAAATCCCAGTAAGGATATGTCTAGCTCACAAGAGCAAAACAAGCTCAAAATAGATCTACGCTAGGTTCCCTACCTTTTCACTTATCAGCAAACTTATGTGTTTGTGTGTGGTGTGTTTATGTATGTATGTATATCAATAGCATTTAGACTTGTATACCCATTCATCGTGCTTTTATAGCCCTCTCTAAGCAGTTTACAGAATCAGCATATTGCCCCCAACAATCTGGGTCCTCATTTTACCTACCTCGGAAGGATGGTAGGCTGAGTCAAACTTGAGCCGGTGGTGAGATCTGAACTGCTGAATTACAGCTAGCAGTTAGCAGAAAATAATCTAGAGCTTCACCTGCTTGTTTAGAAAAACCTGACAGTTTGGATGGCCAAAATGTGTGGAACAGTTTGTATGTAGGACATTCTCCTTAATTAGATTGCCCTGCAGTTATTACCAAAAGCCTCAAAAGATAAAGTGACAGATGTAACACCTACAGTGCTGTTGGGAAAAGATAAGGGCCAAAGCCACTCATACACAGGTGAGAACTTTTATTAGAACTACCTTGTGTACATAAACTGAGCTCACTTCTCCACTTGACTCTGGGTAGGAAGATCCTTTGGAAGTGACTAGGAAGATCCTTTGGAAGTGACTGACTCCCATTTGAACTTGGTTATCTAGGAAGAATTTGAATCAGCCATGCCTTGCAGATGCTATTTCTTCTATCTTTATTCCGCACTCATGCCTTTCAGGTTGACTAAGTACTCTTAGGAGCAGGTGGTAGGATCCAAGCAGTGCTTAATGGACCTATTGCCATGATAGAGGGATGATACAGTCTTTCTCAAGAGGCCATCCTTGGACCAAACAGGACTGAATAACTTTTTCTCAGTCTTGCACCTCCCCTTTTCAGTTGTTGAGACAGTAGTGGGCTGTCAGCATTCCAAATAACATCTGAGAAATAAATCAGAGTCCAGGTTTCAAATTATTAACAGAGTCATGTTGGTAGATTAACTGTAGTCAAGCCGGTACTAAGGTTCCTACAGTCCCCCACCCAGGTTAAGGTGCATCCCTCATCCCCACACCCACAAGTTCATCACATGGGCCAGTCCAATTGCCTGCAAGTCCATGGACTTCCTCCATAATTCTGCTGGTGCTGAACAAAGGATGACTGTGGACTTTCAAGAAGGAATTTGTTGCAGCTAGTAACTTTCCCTTTCATGCAACCACCTCTCCCCTACTATTCTAATTGTGGCAGGCCAAAGTCTCTAACTCCAAACAATGGCTTCAGCCTAATATGGGCACTGAAACTGGGTGAAATGGATTATCCAGTTTTGTCAGGGTCTAGGTGTTGTGATTCAGCCTGAGGCTCCTCAGGGACCGGCTGGATCTCTGCCAGATCCATGCCCAGAAGAGGAGGACAGTGAACAGGAGGGGGAGGACCAGGCAGACGGGGGAGAGGAACGTCAGGAAGAGGAGGAGGGAGAGCAGCATGAGACCCCCAGCTAGTAGCCTGGATTCATTGGATGAAGACGCACAGGCTATAATAGACATGAGGCAGCGACGTGCAGCTCAAAGATGGGGCCAATTAGAAAGGTATTTCCATCCCTGAATTGGCAACAGCTGGGTTTGGGTGTGGTTCTCCTCAGCAGGGTTGAAAAGGCAGGCCCGCCCTTACAGTCTTGTGGAGAGTTATCAACTGGGAGTCCTGTGACCTTGCTTCGATTCTCGGCGTCTCTGATCTTGGCTTGTGGCCTAGAAGTCTGGAAGACTTGGGGGAGGCGTGGGTTTTATTATCTCCAGCGTTGTTTTTGCCAGCAAGAATCCTGTTTTATTGCCTGGCCTTCGTGAAACCTCTGTGAAGCTTCATAGTGTTCCTGTCTGTAAGAACAGTTTTTGTTACCTGTGTTTGCTTTCAATTATATAAACTGCCTTTGCTTTTTACCAGTCTGGCTGGATACTCTTTTTGGTTGGTGCTGGCGTCTGGGGGGACCCAGACAGAACACTATGTAGATTTAATAGTTGTAAGATGATGAAAGTTTGCAAGCTGAGCAACAGTATATGCGAGTTCATCCAGGTCTGCAGAAGCCAAACAAGGCCATGCTATACTCCTCTTATGAATATTTCACCCATTTTTAATTCTCTTCCGAAAGAAGAAAAATCACCCAGGCTTTCTTTTCCTTTGAATCAAAATGAAATAGCTGCAACAAATGCAGGAGAAAATTTCAGTGTAATTCTCTTTTGCTTGCATAACAATAAGAGAAACAATTGAGTTTCCCAACGAGAAACCTATTCACCAGTAATATGATTTATTATGGACACCAGCTGCAACTACAACCAATCAAGAATTATATGTCCTCCTTAACATGCCATTATAGGTCTTAAGTAATCAAGACCCTCTGAAATATTTGCCAGAGTAATTCAGTGCTATGAAATAAATATAAATTGTGGCTAGAAAAGGCTATTAAATGGTACAAGGAGGTCTTTGCACAGCAATTACTAAGCTGCCAGAGGGGAAATCTTTGCAGGTAAAGTTTCCTCTTGTGGAGATGTTAACAATAGTTTCATGAATCTAAAAATGCAAATGAATGCATGATAAAATGTCTGATGTTGTTTCCTGTCACTGTTCTTCCTCTCTATTGCAGTTAACTTTAATGGAGCAAAGCCAACGGTCATTTCACTAAGATAGGAAAACCCCAGTTCTATCCATGAATTCCATGGAAGACCTTAGGCAAGGCAGCAGATCTGTTTCTTGCTGTTGCTTCAACAGCCTTTGATAAAGTCTAACATGAAGCTCATTTTCTAGGTCAAGTATTCAAATCCTTCCAAAAAGGTTGAAATTTAATCCCAGAAGCCAGGATTTCAACTGATTTAGATTTAACCCAGTAAAATATAAATAGACTTCGACTTAAAAGAGTTTATTTAGTGACAAAACTGTCAACTGACAAAACAAAAGCACTGTAAAAAAGTACTGTACCATAAATATCCAATACTGTTAATGTTTTATTTATTAGATTTTTATAAAAATAACTAAGTTAATAATTAAAAATTTTCACTTTCAAAAATTAAGCTCATAAAGTCAACAAAACTAGGATACAATTTTCTGTAGTTGGATTGTTAATTTAGCATTTGCTTTTACATCATCCATTTTATTACTGAAGTCAAGTAATTTTCATAGATTATTGGATGGAGGGATAATGTTTACAGTTTTAATAGAGTGGGCAATTTGTTATGTATAAAGTAGAATGTTCAAGGTAAAAGATATGTAGATTGTTCCAAATCTCATTCTTTCATAATACATTATTGAAGTTTAAAATATGACATTCAATTTCTCCATGCCTGGTGACAGAGGTGGGTTTTAAAGAGTTTGCAAAAGGCAAGGAGAGTGGGGCAATCCTAATCTTCGGGGGGAGTCGTTTCCAGAAGGTCAGGCCGCCACAGAGAAGGCTCTTCCCCTGGATCCTGCCAGACGACACTGTTTTGTCGACGGGACCCAGAGAAGGCCAACTCTGTGGGACCTAACCGGTCACTGGGATTCATGCGGCAGAAGGCGGTCCCGGAGATATTCTGGTCCGATGCCATGAAGGGCTTTATAGGTCATAACCAACACTTTGAATTGTGACCGGAAACTGATCAGCAACCAATGCAGACCGTGGAGTGTTGGTGTAACATGGGCATACCTGGGGAAACCCATGATTGTTCTCGCAGCTGCATTCTGCAGGATCTGGAGTTTCTGAACACTCTTCAAAGGTAGCCCCATGTAGAGAGCATTCAAAGGTAGCCCCATGTAGAGAGCATTACAGTAGTCGAACCTCAAGGTGAGGAGGGCATGAGTGACTGTGAGCAGTGACTCCCGGTCCAGGTAGGGCCGCAACTGGTGCCCCAGGCGAACCTGGGCAAACGCCCCCCTTGTCACAGCTGAAATATGGTTCTCTAATGTAAGCTGTAGATCAAGGAGGACGCCCAAGTTGCGGACCCTCTCTGAGGGGGTCAGTAATTTCCCCCCCCCCCCAGTGTGATGGATGGACAGATGGAATTGTCCTTGGGAGGCAAAACCCACAGCCACGCCATCTTATCAGGGTTGAGTTTGAGTCTGTTGACACCTATCCAGACCCTAACAGCCTCCAGGCACCAGCACATCACTGCCACTGCTTGGTTGACTGGACATGGGGTGGAGATGTACAGCTGGGTATCATCAGCGTACTGATGATACCTCACCCCATGCCCCTGGATGATCTCGCCCATTCTCCAATTAAATGAAACAAATCATTCTGATGTCCAGATATGAAAACATACTTTGTAATAAAAAGGCAGAAATTGCTACACAGTACAGTACTGTTTTTCCCCACCTTCCCATTCACTATATATTCCTATGTTCTTTAATGTTATGCTTTCATCTTTCTCATCTCCTTCTTACGCTAGACAAGTATTACTGTGACTCACTGGCTGGAGAGCTAATGCTCTTCATCATTTACTGCAGCACTATAAACAGATAAATCACACAGGTGGGGTATGAATGACGGCCTTTTGAACACAAAATACTAGAGGGAAAGCAAACTGCTATATAAAAGCATCTGTCTTACAGCAAAATTGTAGCACTGATTAGTGTCTCTTGCACTTCTTTCTTAGATAGCCAACTTGGTAAGTATTCATTTGCATTCAAGATAAAAAATATGAATCATATGAAGCTCAATTTTTTTTAATGTAAAGCTCTCCAAATCTAAAATGAGTTAATTCTTATTAGTTTGTATGTACTTTGTCATAAAGTGCAAGCAAAATGAACCGGAAATGGCAAAGTTTGTCTTTCTTTTGAAAAGTATTTTACTTACTCTCATTTGAATCTCCTTATTAAAACAAAGGTTAGCTTATTTTCTGTGTGCCATTTTAGCAGCTATTTCATATGTTGTTTTGGAAAATTTACAATGTATATATTGTACATTTACACACACACACACACTTACTTGAAAAATCAAGTTTTAAATCAGAAATTACTATTAAAAATGTTAGTTACATTTTTAGTAAGAGCTAATTGCTGAATACATCACAAACTATATATATAGATTTTCATAGATTTTCATGGGTATATGTATGTAGATTGTTCTGAGTTCGGGTTTTGCTCCGTGTAATATTTTGAGTGTCTATGCGACGTTTCGGTGAAATCACATTCACCATCATCAGGCTGAAGTTGTAAGCATTTATTTACAGCAGCACGAAGCTTAAAACTTCAGCCTGATGGTGGTGAATGTGATTTCACCGAAACGTCGCATAGACACTCAAAATATTACACGGGGCGAAACCCAAACTCAGAACAATATATATATTCCAAGTCAAACTAAAGTGGAGGGAAAAACCTCACCAGTTTCCACAATATATGCCTACCACTTTGAAGAACATCAAACACTGTTTTGAAATCCTGAATTCTGACAGGGAAAGACAGAAACTGTGAAATAAAATCAAAGCAGTTGTTATGGATAAATGTGTGTGTGTGTGGCAGGGGGAAGACTTTTGAAGAACAAGAAACAGAAGAAACCAAAGTGGATGTCAACTGTGGATGTCATATATTACGTTTCACCTTTTAAGTTGCATTACTGAAATAAATGAACTTTTGCCTGATATGCGAATTTTTTGAGTTTCACCTGTATTTGTAGCTACACTAGAATTAGAAGAGTTACCCAATTGTTGCCATTAACTTATTGTAGTGTTTGTGTGGGAAGGCTAAGATAGTAAGATAAATAGACTTAACAACTGTCAAGATGAGACCATATGATTTGTTATGTAACTGTGCTACTCCCACCCACCTATATTATACCCAATTTACCTGAAAGAAAGATTAGAAATATTAGGACCCTTGAACAATCGAGCAAGTACTTGAAGAACTACCAACCCATCAATTTATTCAGATAATATATACAGGCAGTGGAGATAATGTATACAGGCAGTGGAGGAAATTCTAGCTAACGAGACTGGAGAGTTTTTTTTTAATTATTGATGCAACAAAAGAACAAGAAGCCATGCAGAAAATGACACTTCAGAATAGGATGGCTCTAGATATGGTACTGGCATCCTAAGGAGTTGTGTTTGCACTACGTGTCAACAATTCTGGACAAATGAGATGAATTCCACAGCTGAACTACACACATCACAAAGATAGCTGCAAACACCAAACACATACACACACACACAAATGGAAAGGCTGGTGGCATTGGCTGACTGATTTCATCAATTGATTTCAACTGGTTAATAACCTAATACTAACCCTGGCAGATATAACCATTGTTCTCTTAATCACCTGTTATGCATTACAATGACTTTTACTTTGCCTTTCCACCTGTAAGAAAGATACGAGGGGTCTCCCAGTACAGGGATATTGATGTTGGG
Organism: Erythrolamprus reginae; assembly: GCF_031021105.1. Taxonomy (NCBI): domain Eukaryota; kingdom Metazoa; phylum Chordata; class Lepidosauria; order Squamata; family Dipsadidae; genus Erythrolamprus; species Erythrolamprus reginae. Next base: position 74,874,366 of record NC_091954.1, read on the forward strand.
TGAATCTTGGAAAATTAAATACAGTTTCAGAATTCAAAGAGCGGGGATGATGGGCTGTCTGCTAAAATAAAGCAAGGTCATGCACGCACTTGAAAGTAAATCAGGAAGCCTGTAATTGTGGAGTCTATCTGGCAAGAATAAAGACTGCTTATTCACAAGAAATATGCAGGTGTAAAGCTTGTAACAATTCTGGGCAGTTAGAAAGGTGATAAAAGTAACAAAGGATTAGGCAACTTGCAGACCTCAGCTAAAAGTTAGGAACAGAGATGGCCTGCAGCAAATAAAATGTATATTAGATAACTCCTAGGGCACTCGTTAGCCAAGGCTTAGGAATAGGGACAGTTGGAGACAAATAGAACAAATAGAATTATTACTAAAATGTTTATTAGATAATATTTGTTATTATTCTGCCTTGTTCCACCTTCTCCTTAAGTGAGAAGGTATAAAGCTTTCTTAATCCTTTGTTCTTGGATTTCTTGACATTTTGGCCAGGAACCCTTTTTTGGAGGGTTATCACAATAAAAAGCAATCAAAACCTGCACATCACGTCTGGCGCTCTTCATTGGCCTTGGCAACAGGCTAAGACCTGAGTTGGGGACAACATTCGCACTCAACTTCTCCCCTACTGTTCCTCCTGTTGCTTCCCCCAAGTGATTTGATGCAGGACAAATAGCCCTGGACAATTCACAATGCAGGACAATTAACCACTTCCCGCCTCACCCTACGCATTCTCAGCTTTTAGTATCCAATGGGAAGGCAAGAGCTCACCCCTTGGAGCATGAATTGGCATGTCCTGGCAGCCAATCTGCACATTGAGAGGTGGGCCTTTGCCTTCCCATTTGATATAGCAAGCCGAGATGGCACCAGGTGGGACAGGGTAGTGACCTTGGGTGCTGGGCTTTTTCAAAAGGCTATGCACCATGGGGGAGTGGGGATTGCAGTACTATGCAGGGCAACTAGGCTGATCCCCCACACGAGGTGCCCTGCCTTTTAAAAAAGGCTGGTGAGGCCACTGCTTGCCCACCTGGTACCCTCTCTGCACACCACTTCCAATGGGAAGGCAGAAGCCTATTCCTCAACATGAAGACATGGCTACATGGCTCAACATGAAGACAGGCTAATGGCTAATGGCTCCACACATGGCTAATGGCTCCACACAGCAAATTGGCTGTTCCATGGGGCTATTTGTCTCATGTTAAATCACCTGGACTGAGGCAGAGAGAGAGGCATGGTGAGAAAGGAGCAATGAAGAAGAGTGACAGGGAGGGACTCCCATGGCAAGTTGGCTTGGATGAAGAAGGTAGACCAGGAGGCTGCAGCCAATTGCCCCATTCCATCTGCAGTCATTTTAAAATAGCCAATCTCTCTTAATTTCCCTCAAGTTGCAGATTCCACCACAGCAACAGAAATTAATGGAATTGCTATGGAACTCTAGTAAGCAAAAGAAAAAGAAACTATAAAAATTCTGTAACTGAGCTATGTTACCTAATTTGGGGAATGATATAATGGACAACAGATTAGAAGAGGTAAATCTACATACAAATATGCCTCCTGGCCAATGAATGTATAATGAGTGTGTATGAATGGATATGTGTGTATTTTAATAGGGTTTTTTATTTTTTAAATGTAACTTTTTAAAATGTAACATTTAATTCATACTAACTGTATCTCGATGTATACTATTTTTTTATATGTTGCAAGCCACCCTGAGACCTCAGAGAGGAGGGGCATATAAATCTAAATAATAATAATAATAATAATAATAATAATAATAATAATAATAATAATAATAATAACAACAACAACAACAACAACAACAACAACAAAATAGCAAAAAATGCAAATTTAACTTGCACAAACTATCATACAATAGCCTTCATCTCACATACTGGACTAACAAAATAATGCTTAGATTCATCCAATACATCCCTTATGTTGGGGAGCCCCACAAGGATAGAGGGATTGCAAACCATCAATTTAATTTTAGAAAATGAAGAAGATATATTATTGGAGATGCATACAATAGTTAAGAAAGCCAAGGAATACCAAAAAATAGTTTAATTATAGGAAATTATTTGATTCTTTCTAGTATTATCAGGATGTTCGAATTTGGTTAGAAACATGTGAATCCCAGAACATGTCACTAACCTCACATAAGTCCAGGTATTTATGTTGGAGAGATTCCTCCTCAATCAGGTATGAATGAAAGAAAATATTGGCACAAAAGTTTTACTGTGTCAGATCTCTCAAAGGGATTGACTTTGATGGGCAAGTTTTAATAGCCCTTCAACCTCTCTGTTCTCCCCATCCACCCACAGAGTTTCTTAGTTTAGCAAGGGAAGGTTATACACTACTCAAAAAAATAAAGGGAACACTTAAACAACAAAATATAACTCCAAGTAAATCAAACTTCTGTGAAATCAAACTGTCCAGTTAGGAAGCAACACTGATTAACAATCAATTTCACATGCTGTTTTGCATTTCAACTTTGTATAGAAAAATGTCAATCAATTTCACATGCTGTTTTGCATTTCAACTTTGTATAGAACAAAGTATTCAATGAGAATATTTCATTCATTCAGATCTAGCATGGGTTATTGGAGTGTTCCCTTTATTTTTTTAAGCAGTATATATTAGTGAAGATTAGCTATACAGTATTCTTAAAATCTAGTGGGTATTTCACACTTAGTTAAAGGAAAAGAAGGAAACAATTATCTAACTGGGGTCAGAGTGGCTTATACTTAGTGAGTAACTGGCACAGCACTCAGGAAATCAAATAAGAAAAGCTAGCTTATCTAAGCAGCCTCTCTTCTTGGTGTTAATTAAAAAATGCAGGTCAATCATAGGACAGCTGCATATTCTTCCCTTACTTATGCAATCTCTATGCTGAATACATATTAAGGGAGACTGGATTAAAAGCTAGGAAAAAATCACATCAGATACATGTACAATTAGCACAGGTGCCCCCCAAGGCTGTGTACTCTCACCACTTCTCTTCTCTCTATACACTAATGACTGCATCTCAAACGATCCATCTGGTTTTAAAACTGGAAGAAAAAGCATCAGTAACTGCACTATTCTGATGGTACTACTCTGGTAGCTGCATACAAATGATTTGCAAGATTTTTTTAAATATAAAGACCGCACTAATGACAACAGGTATATCAACCAGCCTCTGAACTAACAGTAAAGAAGTTGAAGCTCTAGATAGTTTTAGAATCAGTTTTCAATAGCAAAGGAAGCAGTAATCAGTTATTATACTAGAGATTATCACTTTATAGAACATCCATGAAAGCCTTGGAAAAGATATTCTGATGCTATAAAGTAGCAATACCTACAAAGAAGAAAATGTAAAGAAATGGGATTGAAAGAGTACTGACACTTTCTAACTAATGTTAGAGAAGACTTCTAACAATAGCATAGATAGCCAATAAAACAAACACATACATGCAGAGCAAATCAATGCAAACATAGAAATGATCAGGCTCAAATTACAATAATACAGAGAACATGATGCAAGAAAACTCTTGAGAATACTATAATATTGAAAAAGGTGGAAGGAAAGAATAATGAGGAGTAAGAAGCATTCAGGTTAATGGACTCAATTATAGGGCCTTAGGTACACAATTAGAAAATGTGAAGGACCAGAATACAGTGTTCCCTCGATTTTCGCGGGTTCGAACTTCGCGAAAAGTCTATACCACGGTTTTTCAAACATATTAATGAAAAAATAATTCACTGTTTTTTCTCCTATACCATGGTTTTTCCTGCCTGATGACGTCATATGTCATTGCCAAACTTTTGTCCGCCTTTAATATATGTATGTATGTATGTATGTATGTATGTATGTATGTATGTATGTTTTTTTTAATGTCGGATCACCCTGGTATATTGAAGGAACGTCACAGCTCCTTTTTGCCTCTAGGCCCAACCCAGGACCATTTCAAGGCAGTTAATTTACTCATAGCCGACAACTATATTCTGTATGTATCAAATGTTTTTAGCTGGAATTTTTTTAAAAAAACATTTGATACATACAGAATATAGTTGTCGGCTATGAATAAATTAACTGCCTTGAAATGGTCCTGGGTTGGGCCTAGAGGCAAAAAGGAGCTGTGACGTTCCTTCAATATACCAGGGTGATCCGACATAAAAAAACATATAGCCCCTCCCTGGTACAGAGCTGGAAGGGATCAGGTCTGATGGCTCAACTGCTAATTCTCTGCCTTACAAGGCAGAGGCTACCAGATCGAATCACAGTAAGGAAGGGTGTGGCTAGATGATGAGGCCAGAACAAGGCCAAAATGGATATATATATATATATGTGTGTGTGTGTGTGTGTGTGTGTGTGTTTTTATGTCGGATCACCCTGGTATATTTCAAGGAACGTCACAGCTCCTTTTTGCCTCTAGGCCCAACCCAGCTAAAAAAACATTTGACACACACACACACACACACACACACACACACACACACATATATATACACTGTATATATATATATATATATATATATATATATATATATATATATATATATGTCAAATGTTTTTTTAGCTGGGTTGGGCCTACAGGCAAAAAGGAGCTGTGACGTTCCTTGAAATATATATATTAAAATAAACTTTAAGAAATAAACATGGTGGGTAATAATCTAAGGGAATGGGAAATTGTAATTTAGGGGTTTAAAGTGTTAATGGAAGGCTTGTGGAAATGTTCATAGCCAAAAATAGTGTATTTACTTCCGCATTTCTACTTCGCGGAAATTCGACTTTCGCGGGCAGTCTAGGAACGCATCCCCCACGAAAATCGAGATAACATTGTAACAGAAAGCAGGGTTGGGAGGGATCTTGGCAGTCTTCTACTCCAACCAGATTTGGGACAGATCATCATGATGGGGAGGGGAAATTATGTGATTGCTGAGAGTCAACATTCACTTGAATGGCTCCTCCTCCTCCTTCTCATCATCATCATCATTGTGAGAAACTGAAAAAAATATTCATAATCATTATTTATATATTTTCAGGTGTTTTAAATTGTTCTTCCCTTTCAGAAAGATCCAGAAGGCCCACTATATGCTGGTGGCCTTGCAAATTGAAAGAGCTGATATTAAGTCCAGATACAGAGCATCTATTATCAGAATGAGTGAAATTCAAGATTCTTCCTTTAATCATATGTTGCATTGTTTTTACTATTGCAATTTTTTTTATTTTATATTAATTTAACCTTAAATACATTATATTTTATCTATGGACAATGTTTTACAGTGGAATATGATGACCGTGAGGAAATGCTGATAACATTTCTTTAGCTGTATTATGACAGAATGATACCTAAAAGATTTCTTACAATATAATATTATTTAGAGCAATACTGAAAAATGTAAATACGACACCAATTTATTATAAACAATACTAGGAAATTTGGTACATAACCAATATATAAATTATATTATAAATTATGTAATTATAATTGAACTAGATTTCAAACTCTACATAACTGATTTATACAGACCACAAATATTAAAAAGCACATTTGTCTTTATAATACATTTATATTTAATTTGTCAATATTTAGTATAAAGCAGTGTTTTTCTAAGGATTGCAATTATTCAAAATAATGCATTCTTTAGCCATTACCTTATCCTTTGATCACAAAACCATTGATAAAAATGTTGTTGGAGTTATTGGAGTGCTATTACTAATATATAGTAATATTCAGTCACTTTTAATTACACAAATAGATTTGGCTTAACTGGTAAAGTCACGCATTAAGAATTTATAGCTAGCACAAAATGATAAATAAGTGCTTAGCAATGCCACAGGCAATTTGCATACAGATTGTGCAAGTCTAAAAAGGATCACAAAGTCAAAATCACTGCAGGCTAATTGATACAAATTTATCCCATGAGAAAATTATATCACATAAAAACATATTGTAACAATAAAACTGAGTAGTTATTTCTAAATTGAATTCTAGTGTTTTTTATTATTTTTCTTGCCATGTTTTTATAACCAGCTTTCCACTGCAATAAGGTCTTCTAGTTGTACTTTCTACACATTTTATTCACAGCTGTATTTTTAAATAAACGTACTGTAAACCATCTGGAAAAACTCTTCCCAACCTGTTAAACAATCCTCCAGATTAGTGTTTTTCAGTTTTGGCAAATTAAAGATGTGTGGACTTCAACTTCCAGAATTCCTTCATCCACTCTGCTTGAGATATATTTGAATTTCAGCTTCTGAAATTCTCAGCTGGCCTTGGTTTTGCTTACTTTTTGTATTGAAAACAAATACCTTCAGACAGTTTACTATCAGCCTGTTTTAATTTTAAGTGAATTATTTTTCTTCTTCCTTCTGCTGGTTGGCAAAGTACAGTGATACCTCGTCTTACAAATGCCTCGTCATACAAACTTTTCAAGATACAAACCCGGGGTTTAAGATTTTTTTGCCTCTTCTTACAAACTATTTTCACCTTACAAACCCACTGCCGCTGCTGGGATGCCCCGCTTCCGGACTTCCATTGTCAGCGAAGCACCTGTTTTTGCACTGCTGGGATTTCCCTGAGGCTCCCCTCCATGGGAAACACCACCTCCGGACTTCCATGTTTTTGTGATGCTGCAGGGGAATCCCAACAGAAGTCCGGAGGTGGTGCTTCCCAGCAAGGGGAGCCTCAGTGAAATCACAGCATTGCAAAAACACAGAGGTCCGGAGGTGGAGTTTCGAGGACTTTGGTATTTTTGTGATGCTGCGATTTCACTGATGCTCCCCTCGCTGAGAAACCCCACCTCCAGACTTCCGTTGCCAGCGAAGCACCCGTTTTTGCGATTCTGGGATTCCCCTGCTGGGATTCCCCTGCAGCATCACAAAAACACAGAAGTCCAAAGGTGGGGTTTCCCATGGAGGGGAGCCTCAGGGGAATCCCAGCAGTGCAAAAACGGGCGCTTCGGCTGGCAAAAGGGGTGAATTTTGGGCTTGCACGCATTAATCGCTTTTCCATTGATTCCTATGGGAGACATTGTTTCATCTTACAAACTTTTCACCTTAAGAACCTCGTCCCGGAACCAATTAAGTTTGTAAGACAAGGTATCACTGTACATAGTAAAAACAACCATGCTGATCCAAGAAATCTGATATCTACCTATCCTTGCATTAAATATTTACCTGGAATATCAATAGCACAAATCAAAGTTATTCAACAGAATATCACCACTAGGCAGAAAATCTACAGCTCTAGCAAATTCTATGAATGTATGTATTTTCACAAATCCTTTTTTCTGTCCATAAAAAAATTACCACTTTGTATTATTTTGAGAAGTCTTAGATGCAAGCAAATGAAATTCTCCTGTCAAACTCCTTCTATGTTAAAAACTCCAGAAAAATTGACAGATAAGAGAACTCTCCCAGACAACGTTTGTTATCTCCCCAGTTTTCAAAAGCTAGTAAGGGCTTCAATTGTCAGGATCTATTCAAGCTATCATTGTTTTTCAATGGAATAGGAAAAGTGAACTCTGGGTGATGATCAGCTAGAATTAAATCTAAACTTTGAGAATGCACTGTTCTGATTTCCACAATGGCTTTCTTTTGAAACCAGTTTTTAATACTTAAATTAAATTCTGTTTCCATCTAACTGTGTCTGCCTACTTCAAATCCATATGACACCAGTGTACTATACATCATTAGGAAAGATACAGGATAGATACTGCAAGCACTGTCAGATACTAGTTCCAAATAAGTAACAATTCCTCGAATTCCAGAAGATATGTGTAAAATAGCCCATGTTCTGCTTAGAGAAAATAGCATTCTAACAGAAAACACACAGAAATGTTTATTATTTAAAATTAAATAAAAACAGAAGGAAGAATTTTTTAAAAGCCATGTGAAATTCCATTTGAAACAGTTTGTGCTAACCATGGTGCTGAAATTGAAATTTAGCCCGTTTACTGACTTTTTAATGTTCTGTCTGGGTCACTCCAGAAGCCAATACCAACCCAAAAAGAGAAGCCAGACACACTGGTAAAAGGCAAAGGCAGTTTTATAAAATTCAAGAAAAACACAGGTAACAGAAAATGTCCTTACAAACAGGAAAATGCTGTATCTTCAGATATATTCACGAAGGCCAAAAGTCCATGCAGCAATACAGAATTTTTGCTGCCAAGCCAAGGCTGTAGATACAGACCTATACCTCCCACGGATCTTCCAAAGCTGCTGGGCCACAAGCCAGGAACAGATACGCCGAGAAACAAGACAGGATAACGCCACGCCAAGCTGATAACACTCCACATGGCTTCAAGGGCTTGCCTGCCTTTTAAACCCTGCTGATGAGTACCACACCCAAACCCAGCTGTTTCTACTTCAATGGTGATAATATCTCTTTAACTGCTCCTTTCGTTGCTCTGAACGTCGCTGTCTCATGTCAATGAAGCTTGTGCGTCATCACCTAATGACTCCAAGCTACTGGCTGGGGAGAGGCCCCCCCCCGGGGGCTCTCATGCTGTTCTCCTTCATCCCATTCCTGATTTTCTTCTCCCCCATCCGACTGTTCAGCCCCCTCCTCTACACTGTCATCCTCCTCCGGGCATGGAGCCAGCAGAGACACAGCTGGTCCCTGAGCAGCCTCAGGCTGCAGCACATTTAAATATATTTTCTTCTCACAGCAATTATTAACATTTCTCTGTTATAATGTTTACATTCAACTACCAATTTAAGAAACATCATCATTTTGAAAGAAACCCCAAATAATAATTTTAAATCACATTGTTAATTTATGATCATTTTTTTAAAATAAAGTTTTTATTGTTTTTCTCCATGACACATCCATACATATAAATTCTTAACAAAATACACATAGTTATACATTTCTATTAAATAGTACATGGACCAGTATCTTAATCTGCCCTTTTATACATGAATTACCTGTTTATATTCTATTACTCCCCTCTCTCTATCTCCCTCTCTTCCCTCTACCTTCTTTTTCCTTCTCTCCAACTTCCTTACTTCCCTCCTCTCCCCTTCTTCCCTTCCTTCTCTACTTCGTTTCCTTCCTCTTAGCCTTTCCATGAATATATTTATTCACAATACATCCTATAGTTAACAGATAAGTAATTAATGACCCTGATCCTTTAATTATCAGTGTGTCTCTTAAACTTATTTTTCCCCAATAGCCATATTAATGTTTATTGGATATTCCCCAATATTAACATTTAGATTTAGCATTAGAATTTAGATTTATATACAACTTCACAGTGGTTTACAGCCCGCTCTAAGTGGAAAGTAAGCATATTGCCCCCAACAATCTGTGTCCTCATTTTACCGACCTTGGAAGGATGGAAGACTGAGTCAACCTTGAGCCTACTGAGATTGGATCTGCCAAACTGCTGGCAGCTGGTGATCAGCAGACATAGCTTGAAGTACTGCACTCTAACCACTATGCCAATAAGGCTCATATCTATCTATCCATATTTATGCTTAATTCTTATATTTTCTCAGATATATTAACTACTAACTTAATGCTGCCTCCTCAACTACCTAATTTTGTCACCTATATCTACCACCTTCAATTCCTCCAATTTGATCTGTATTATTTATCTTCTAACCAATCATAAAATTTCCCCCATACATTATAGTTTTCAGAATCTTCCCTATCTTTAATTTTCATTGTCGATCTAATCATTTCTGCCTAATCCATTTTTTTAAATTACTCCCATTCAGAAGGGGCTTTAATTTATGATATTCCAATGTTGCATCCTTTTCATTTTTTAAACAATGACACAAAGTCCAAGAAAAAGACCTAGCAGTAGTAATAACTCACTAAACCAGGGTCTCCAACCTTGGCAACTTGTGGACTTCAACTCTCAGAATTCCTCACTCAGCAACTCCCTGCATTAAACCCTCCTTCAAAGATGTAATAGAATTACTATACTGCCTCTAACATAATGTCAGGTACTGTGGACTCTTTACTAAGTTGCCAATGTCATCCTCTAGTTGTTTGTTTCAAACTATTTCAAGTTAAGTTGAACTATGCTAATCTACAATAGACTATTCTCAGAGAAAGGCAGGTTGCTCTGATCTGTGCTAATTCATTTAAATAATTCAGAAATAAATGAATCTGGGAGAAGGAAACAATGAAGGATTTTTTTTCTTCCTAAATTAATCTATTAACTATATCAACTAAATACTGAAATATTGTATGTCCCCACATACATACTTAAATGTACATCATTCTTCTCTCTGGCTTATAATATGTGTGAAGTTTCTATCTAGATACTTGATTCAAAGGCAATTCCATGGAATCAATACCCAAATGATAAATTACAAACAATTGTAATTGATTCAGAAAATCAGATAACATTGACCAAATTTGATATTTCAAATGAACTCAAATCAATTTTTAGAAACAATTAGGAACAGTCAATCAAATATCCAAATAGATTTAAAGTAGCAAATTCCACTAGAGTCAATCACACTAATAATTTTTAAAGTTTTAAAACTTTAAAAAAATTACTTTACTTTCTGGTGAGCTATGTGCTATAAACTCCTAATAACTGGATATATATTTTTTTGCTCAAGTACAAATACTTGTGAGCATTAAACAAAATATTATGCCCTCACAACAGCTAAAAGAAATGTGTGCAACTTATAGGTACATACATGAGAAAGAGAGAAAACATTGTAAAACTGATTAATCCATAAACCAATTAAAATATAAGAACAAAATATTCAGTCACCATACAAAAAATGTGGGGGTCAAAAAATGTAGACAACTGACTTTCTGCATTCTGTCATGTATAATCTTTTAAAGCTGCCATCACTGCCATCAGTTCATTATATGTAATATTTTGTTTTTATAGCATGAAATATTGACTAGAGACTGTAGAGACTACTAGAAATGTAACCTATCATTGTGTTTGTCCAAGATGTGATTCAAACTATTTTGGATTAAACTGATTTTCAGATCTCAAACAAGATTTTCTTCTAATACGAGGTGTGCATGTAAACACACAATCATTGCATTTTGGTAAGTTTTCTTATTTTAAAAACATTTTTAAAAATTTCCCAAGAGCTCATGATAAATATCAAATTAAGACCATCTGGTTTTGTGTTCCTTAGGCCATAGTATACACTATATTTATTAAAATATAGAAATGGGGGAAAGAGCAACATTATAACTTTGTTAGTTTGACTTTTTAATTTTATTAATTATATTATATTTTAATTTCTTTTTTTCTTCTCCCTGAGTTCAAAATGGAATGCATAATACAGTTCCTCTTTTAATTTTCATCACAGCCCCATGGCAGGTGAAATTGAGAAACACTGCAATCATCCAGATTTTTCATGGCTGAAATTTGACATAGAGGAAGGAAGGAAGGAAGGAAGGAAGGAAGGAAGGAAGGAAGGAAGGAAGGAAGGAAGGAAGGAAGGAAGGAAGGAAGGAAGGAAGGAAGGAAGACAGAAAAAGAAAGAAAGACAATAGAAAGAAAGAAAGAAAGACAATAGAAAGAAAGACAGACAATAGAAAGAAAGACAATAGAAAGAAAGACAATAGAAATAAAGAAAGACAATAGAAATAAAGAAAGACAATAGAAAAAAAGAAAGACAATAGAAAGAAAGAAAGACAATAGAAAGAAACAAAGAAGAAAGAAAGAAACAAAGAAGAAAGAAACAAACAAAGAAAGAAACAAAGAAACAAAGAAGAAAGAAAGAAAGAAAGAAAGAAAGAAAGAAAGAAAGAAAGAAGAAAGCAAATTAGAAACACTGAGGAGGATGCATGCATATAACTAGTATCTGTGATCATCCTTGCTTTGCAGAGTTCAATGAATCATAAAACTGAATACTTGTTCAACATTCTAAGTAACACAATATTAACCAGAGTTACCATTAACCAAGTTTGATATGTTGTGTAACAGCTCTGCTTCATAGTAAACTGTCCTGTTAAGCATGATCAATGAGTACAACCAAGTATGGAAAATAAAACAAGGTTTTAAAATGCATCTTCTAGTATCCTAGGCTTTTTCCACCCATTATATTATCACTGTAACAGTCACAGCTAATTAAATGTATTTTTCATGAAGCTCATATTTTCAGTTCTACATGCTGTGTTAACACTTTCCTTGTTTAATTTTGTGAGGAGCAGAAAGCAGTTTTTAATCATGGTGCGGAAAAGGAATAGAAAAAGAGACAATGGAACTAATCCTCTCCTGCATTTTGCAAGCTCCCTATGGTTCCTCAGTCTGTATATTATTAATCCACTATGTTGGGGAGTAGAGCATCATTCTTGTATTTTGACAAAAGCAATTTCAATTATTAATGATAACACTACCATAGTATAGGTGTAAGTGGCCTGTAGTATAATTTGTAAGACTGTAAAAGGCTTTAAATCACAAGTATTGTGCTGATTCAGCCACAGCTCTGAGCACCTACATTCTTCAGTCATAAACCCATTCAGCATCTCAAAACTTAGTACTTCATTTGCATATGTGTATGCTTTTGTACGCTTTTTACAGTAAATGTAAGAAACTGATTGGTTAATATCAAGCCTGGGGTTCTTTTACAGGATGCTAACTATTTGTTATGAAATTGGCAAGGAATCTAACATTGATGTGTCAGCTACAAAAATGTGGCATCCCTGCAGACTCAGGACTTTGATCCATGATCTGGTGTTGTTCCTATCTCTATTGCATGAAGACTTCACAAAAAGAAGCCACCAGTTTATTTATCTCAGTAAGATGAAGATGGCTTGTAATTGCAATCCTGTGAATCTTAAATGGAAGATGAAATGGAATTGACTCTCGATGAAAAGCACCAGATTGAGTTTGAGTCAGATTGAGTTTGGGTCTCTCTTATATCTCCTATACCTTTCTTCTATTCCTATATCTTCTCTTCTATTCTTTCTTAGATGTATTTTACTATGAGTATATCCTCTATAACTTTCATTATGTATTTTACTATGTGTATACCCACTAAAACCCTCATTGTATATTGGACAAAATCAATCAATCAATCAATCAATCAATAAATAATGATGAAACATTCTGAAGCTCAAAAGCAGGAATGCATGACATTTTCAGGAAAATAAGACCAAAAGTAAATCCAAATTCATTTTCATGTAATTAATATTAGTCTTAACATTTTGATTATTCTCTAGTAATGTATTTTATATTTCTCCCCTGCTAGCATATTAAAAATTAAACAGTCTATTAAAACAGGCTATTAAATTTTAGTTTTTTCTGGAATGCATACCCAGTGCTAATGGTGTTCCCATATGGCCTGGATTATCCTATTTTACATTTTGTGTATAGTCAGTACCAAACCAAATCAAATTATATAATCAGGATGGATTACTTTTTCTTTTCTTAAGGACACAACGCAGCCTTGAAATATCCGGATTCAATTCCCTGGATTCCCTTTATAGATACAGCATAAATTCCCTTTATAGATGCAGCATTTAGTTATTCTTAGCTTTCCTACTTTTCATTATGCTTTCCCTGTAACAGGTAGGGACAAAGAACATGTCCCTTTTATAATAGTGCAAGATAATCACCCAAGAAAATGGTTTCAACCTTTGGCCATTTGGGTCAAGAAGGTGAAAAATAGTTCGTTTGTAGGATATGTAGTTTAACTGAATCTACAAAAATAGAGTTAATTTGTTAAATACTAATTTTTACTTAATTCAGTTAGGAATCTCGAGACCTTTCAATACTTTGCACATTCATAAAGTTATATAAAGGAAGTAATATCAGAATATATTACTGTAATAGTATTTTAAGAAACAGATAAGCCTTCAATTTTTTGCAGCTTCCATTGATTAAAAGTTATATAACTTAATGCAGTTCTGCTGTCTAGGTCCTAGCTAAATTGCTGCTGCTTAGCAACATCATTGATTACCATCTGTTTTTGCTAACTGCTATAATACTGACCAAATGTATTAATTCTGAATCAACAAAAGACAAGTATGAAGTTCTCCAAAAATATCTCAATGTACTTAACCTTCTCAAGTGTTAACATATATTTAATCAATCCAGCTTGTCAGATTAGTTTTATTTCTTATCTACCTTGTAATGACAATTCCCAATTACACAAAAACACTTTTTTTGTAAATGGTCACACCCCAGCCTTTTAAAATGAATTAGCCTGTAAAATGAACACTAATCCTTCATAATCAGATGGATTTAATTACTATTCCCATTGTGATTACTTGACTGCTTTTGGAAGTTCAAGATTAATTGTATTGTCAATATTGTAAAAAAAGAAAATTAAAAATAGTTACTGAAACAAAATATACCTTCCATACAAAAAGATATGAGTTGAGACTCTAGCCTTTCCAATTTAAAATTACTGTAATAGGGAAGACCTCTGGCTGAGAGCGCTCAACCAGTGGAACAGCTTGCCTGTGGAGGTTGTGAGCGCCCCAATGCTTGAGACTTTCAAGGGGATATTGGACTGCCATTTGTCCAACATGGTATAGGGACTCCTGGCTGAGCAAGGGGTTGGACTAGATCAGTGATTTTCAACCTTTTTTGAGTCGCGGCACATTTTTTATATTTACAAAATCCTGGGGCACACCACCAAACAAAATGACACTCTAACACAGTACATATTATACATATCGTTAATAATATAGTTTATAAATGTATTTATACTCACTTAGTGTGAAACCTGAGCCTCTTTTGATGAACACAAAAAGAATATCCTGGCAGGAATTATAGTTAGTGCTGTGGCACACTGGTTGAAAAACACTGGACTAGATGACCTACAAGGTCCTTTGCAACTCAAATAAGTAATAAGTAAGTAAGTAAGTAAGTAAGTAAGTAAGTAAGTAAGTAAGTAAGTAAGTAAGTAAGTAAGTAAGTAAATTTGAATGGGATAAATCAAATGAAAGAAGATTTCTATCGTCTTTACAAATCTCTGATGTCATCTTCAATAAACATTTTAAACAAATTTTATGATATCTAAGAGCCACATTTCAGGGGATTTTTTTAAAAAAAATAGGATTCTATGATAGAACTAAATGTATGTTTGTCTGTTGTGATGAATTGTAACTTAGTCACCTGAAATTATAAGTTGAGAGTTAATATTTTCCTTTTGGTTATTTAGAAAAGATAACCGGTACATACCTGCTGTTGATAAATTCTGTATTGTACATCTCACAATAAAATCCAAATTTTAATGTTTCATCTTTCTTAGATTTAGATTTGAAAGGCTATGGGAATTTTAATTGTATCCAGGATTGAAATTATACATATTTGGGTTACAGCAAAAATTACAGCTTGAATGCTAATATGTCAAAATTGATGGTATTTCATTTTTTCTTGCCACATTATCTATTCTGACAATACATTGATATTTTAAATCATACTTTCAAATATTTTCACATCTAAAACTAAAAAGGCAAATATTATTCTTACATGCAAAACCTATGTGTAGTCTTAAGAACAGAACCAAGAGGCTAAAGTTTCTGGAATGTAATGAAAGCATCTATAAATAAAATAAGAAGCCACAGACCTCTGTGTGGAGCATAAATGCAACATCAAAAATACATTCAAGAGAGAATGATTTCTCATGTTCACTCTATATTCTTATGGAATCACCATGCATTTGTAACACCAGTAGCAATCAAGGCTTCAGTTTCCTTAATGATGGACGAGGATGTAAGAAACAAGTCATATTGATCTAATTGAGGTGAAAGAATTCTCTCCCTACGAAGTGTTCTTGAAAAACGAAAAGAAAATCTTTATTTCTGGCTTTCAAGTGTTAATGTAGAGCTTCCAGTGTTCAAGACTTCTTGAAATTAGTTGAGAAACATCACTTCCTCCTAAAGTAAATGCCTAAGACGAAGAAGGCAGAACCACCAGAAGCTGCCATTTGAATTAAAATGGATCAGCAGTTATGTGGCTGTCCTTCATATTCATGGGGCTATTTTGCATCAAGACCTGGAAGACTGGATAAAATGTTTGATGTCTTGAATAGCTCTTGTCTTTATTATACCCATTTGCTTCCCCCAAAAAAGCCATTTCCATATATAGCCACTGAAGTGTCATGTACAAAACGATTATGCCTAAAAATAGCAGAATAAAATAGAAACCATAGCCCCATTACACATCTCTGCCAATCAGAGAACGTACATCATAATGGCTATATTTCCCAAATGGAAAATTATTAAAGAAAACAACAGAAATTCAGTGAAACACACAGCAGTACTAAACTGAATTGCCAGTTTTTCGATGATGCATCTCGGTAACGCTTCCTGTGGTGTCCCCAGCTAAGTGCCCACTTACCCATAATGGATCCCTGGGAAGCTTTATGGAGTTTTTCTGTCATTATTTCTGGGATTTCTCCAGTATGAATGTTATTTCTTAGATGTGTACATTTTAAAAACAATTTCTATCTTCTTTCAATTTGCAAGAATAACATACCATAGCTAATATTATATGTATTTTTACAATGACTCCATTTATGTGCAGTTATATAAGAATTGTGGGGTTTTGTTACACTATTTTTATCTGGGGTGTAAGAAAGCCATGTGATAAATAATCTGACTGATGTTTCATGAATAGGGAGCTCTAAAGATATTCGTTACAATTTCTCTGGACAGAATGAGACAAAATTCTTAAATTTTCAGTGCTATAACAAATATATAAATAACTTCCAGATGCCTCCAAAATAAACTCAGAAATACAAGGTTGGGCATTTAGAATAGAGTTGGGATATCTCTAGGATAGAAAGAAGATCTTATCCCACTCAGCCATTATTCTGATATCAGCATATTCTTTATTAAACCGATTATCTTCATTGTACATTTTATAAAGTTAATGAAGGAAGGATGGCTATATTTAAAGCAGTGAGGCGATATTATAAATCAGTCTGCACTTCCCAAACCTACAGTATATGTGAATTGGACAATTTTAATTTAGCAAAAAGAGAGGCGTGTGAAGCAACTTTACATATTCTTGCTTGTAGATATCATGTTCACTATGTTTTGTTAAATTGTATATTTAATGTTGCTATGTGCTGTGAAAAATGTATTATAACCTGTTATTCAAATATTTGAAAACAAGAAACGAAGGAGCACTACCCTACGGCCAAAGAAAATGATATTGTATCAGTTAAAGAAAAAAAGACGTGGAAACTCCAGTTATCAAACTTTCAAGTAGTAGACTGGGAAAAAACAAAGGTTTCCTGGGGAAACAATTTCTATTGGATGAACAACTGTCAGTATACAAAATCTTCTGTTTGTGGAAAAGGCATGGAGTTGGGGAAATCTCTCCTTGTGAAGTGGAACTGGATGTCTGAAAAAACCAATGAAGGTTAGAACTCATGAATTATATAACATTCTTGGACAATCAGATAATATCCAGATAGTAAATTACTCTCCATTGATTGGTCTAGATAGTTCTGGAGTGGATACTAACTGACAACTATTGTTATTAGGGTTTGTTGCACAATCAGCCAGATGTCCATACAAGATTTGGAATATTTATCCCAAGGACCTGGGTTAGGTAGATGTGGATGTTTGATGGTCTTGAAGGTATTATCCATGGAATGTAAGCTCCTTAAAACAAAGATACCTTTCACAACTGGCTGATATTAATTTTGACAATACCAGTGATGCTCAAATGATATTATTATTATTACAGGTAGTCTTCAATTTACAACCACAATTAACCCCAATATTTATGTTGCTGCTTGAAACATTTTAGTGAGTTTTGCCCGATTTTAGAA
The DNA here is from genome assembly GCF_031021105.1 of Erythrolamprus reginae. Lineage (NCBI taxonomy): Eukaryota > Metazoa > Chordata > Lepidosauria > Squamata > Dipsadidae > Erythrolamprus > Erythrolamprus reginae. The sequence continues at coordinate 74,892,079 of NC_091954.1, forward strand.
CTTTACTTATCATAGTTGTTAAGTTGTATTGCATTTATTAAGTTAGTAACAAAGTTGTTAAGTGAATTCCCCATTGTCTTTGCTTGTCGAAAGGTTGACAAAAAACTGATCACATGATCCCAGTACACTGCAACCGTCATAAATAGGAACCAGCTACCAAACATCTGAATTTTGATCCTGTGATCATGGGGATGCTGCAACAATCATAAGTGTGAAAAACAGGCATAAGTCACTTTTTCAGGGGTGCAGTAACTTTGAATAATTACTAAATGAACTGGCTATACTGACTACCTATACTGTATAATGCCATAGCACTCTTAATAACTCTGAACCAAAATCAAATAAAAATTGCAATAAAAGTAATACAAAATAAAGATAAAAGATGTTAATGTGAAGTTAAGAGGTCCCATTCTCCGTCAGGAAAAGCCTGATGAAGATCCAGGTCTTCACAGCTTTTATAAATGATGGCCCAGTGAAGGCCATTTGGATGTCAGTGAAAACCTATTTTGGTAAAAGAAGCATGCTATAGAAGAGACATATCTAAGAGAGACTGTTGGAAGCTGACCAAGGAGAGATTCAACATGGAGATAAGGAGGAACTTCCTGACGGTCAGAGCGATCAACCAATGGAACAACCTACCAGCGGACGTTGTGAACTCCAACACTGGACATTTTAAAGAGAAAATTGAACTGCCACATGACTGGTGTACTATAGGATTCCTGCTTGGGCAGGGAGTTGAACTCGATGGCCTTCATGGTCCCTTTCAACTCTAACAATAAATAAATAAAAAGCAGTTCAAGTAACCAAACCCTTTGGCATTTGGGTAGCAATTTGCACCTTGAATTACACCTAGGAGCAAAATGGCAACCAATGCAACTCATTGAAAAAAGAGATTACATGAGCATATTGTGGCAATCCCATTATGCTTAAACCACCCTAGACCGTGGTTGAAACTTATGAGTGTTCTTCAAATAAGCTCCATAGAGACCATTGTAATAATGAAATTGCAAGGTGTCTAGAGCATGAGTGACTATTTGAAGGACTTTCAATAAAGGAAACAGTGCAACTGGTGAACCAGATGGAGCCCTTCCTAGTCACAAGCTGGCACTTACTTTTCAAGCAGGAGCTACATGTCCAGCAGAGTCATAGATCATTTACAAACCTTGAAAAGAATGCAAGTAACCTTGAAAAGGATGCAAGGGTTAAAGATGAAATATTCCCAGACCTGGGTAACTTAAAACACAATCAGTCTTGGTTGTAGGAATGAGTTGGGGACATTTCCTCCCTACCCAAATCCACTGAAATAGAATCTTGACAGCCTCTCTTGGCCAGCCCATAGTGAAAAGATATAATTAAGTATCATTGGCATTTATATTATCATCACAATATTACTGTGAACTTCATTTTGTTAGAAAAAGGTTATCTATATTCAAAATACTGAAATAAACTTTCTGAACTGGATTAAAAGTAAGTCAAAACAATGTTAAGAATTAACCCTATCCCTAATTAACCTTAACCCTACTCTAAAGTAAAATAAATGTTAAGAGAAAGTTATCTCTTTATGATTATTTAAGTATTATAAATGCAGAAACATATTTTAAAAACATGGAAATACAATTAAGTGAAAAGACATTATTTATAAAAGAGAGAAACAAAGAGACAAAGGGGAGCTGGCAGTCACTTTAATTGTGCAATAAAATATGGCTCATAAAACTTGGCCACTGTGCTTCATCTTCAATTATACAAGATAACTGATAAATATTGACTGAGATAGTGCACTGATCTTCACTGTAGCTTAGAAGAATCTGTATGATAAAGGCGGTTATCCTTCAAAGGGGTGTCATAGGATGGGCTGTGAACTTCTTATGAAAAATAGGAGGATGTCAGCAATCTTCTTTTATGAATTCAGTGGAAAGTAAATGAGCACAAAGAACAAGGACAGTCAGAAAGAGTTGAAATATATAAACCCATTAGCAGATCCCATAACCCTCCTCTTTGATCACATTCATTGGTTGCCCCATCTCTCTTGCTTTTCATTTATCTTTCCTATTTGTCTCTGCCAAAATCTAACTATGCTTTTTTGCATTAAAAGACAAAGATTTAAATTGATGGTGTCCTTGGACATTTTTTAAAAAAACTGGAAGTTAGATAACATCATTTTAAAAGAGTTGAACAGCTTCATAATGTTGCCAGCCTTGCTAACAACTGAGCAATCAATTATATACTGTGGGTCTATCTATCTATCTATCTATCTATCTATCTATCTATCTATCTATCTATCTATCTATCTATCTATCTATCCATCTATCTTTATTTACTTACTTACTTACTTACTTACTTACTTACTTACTTACTTACTTACTTACTTATTAGATTTGTATGCTGCCCCTCTCCGTAGAGTCGGGGCGGCTCACAGCAACAATAAAACAATGTACAACAAATCTAATAATTTAAAAAACAGTAAAAAAAATCTTCCCTCATATTATGTCTCCAAATCTGTTGGTACATCAGTTACCATAATTCTATTCTATTAAGCATCTGCTATCCCAAAATATATGGAACTGTTAGCCCTTCAACATAAAATAGACAAGAATAGCTAGGAGTAGTATGTTAAGATATTCATAAACTGGTAGAGACATGGTTACAGGGTCAGCCAATGAATAAGCATAGCAACTAAGTCAGCCAATGGGAGCTTAAACACTTGTGAGTCTGGGCAGAAAATCAAAATTGAAACTGAAGCTTGATACTGGGCATGGGTCAGGCCACTCTGTACTCTCAGTCCACTCTGAATTCTGAAATAGAAGCTGCTTGCATTTTGCATCCTGATGCATCAGTCTGCCTGTATGTGCTTTCTGGATTTAATTTTCTGCAACAAATTCTGATATATTACCTATATCTTTGTTATAGATTGACATTAAATTAAAAAAAAAACATTAACAAAAGTATGCAGGTTTGAAAGTACATCTCCTGATTCTTGCCTTTACACTCTTGAAACTAGCGAGTGTCCCTTTGAGGCAATTTGCACACCTCCCACTCCTTTTGTAGGTCCAGCTGGCTCTGATCACTGTCTAGTCTGCAGCACTTCCTCCCATTTTCCAAGATCATTCCTACCTACCATTCGTTGTGAGTGCTCCTCGTCCACATCGGGTAATGATAGATTCTGAGGAGGATGTACCCTGGGCCAGTGGTGTTGCCAGCTGAGGCAGAGAGTGAGAGTGAGGGAGAAATCAACCTGGATGAACCCAAAGGACCACCATAGATGGCAGAATACGCCTGGACTAGAACTTCATTAGAGCATGGGTATCAAACTCATAGCATCACATTGCCATCATGTGATGCTTCGTGACATGTTTTTCCCCTTCTTGGAGCTAGGGTGGGCATGGTGCATTCATGATGTATCTAGCCCGTGGACTGCCAGTTTGAGACCCCTGCGTTAGAGGAACATGTTGTTGTTGTTGTTGTTGTTGTTATTGTTATTATTATTATTATTATTATTATTATTATTATTATTATTATTATTTAGATTTGTATGCCGCCCCTCTCCGTAGACTCGGGGAGGTTCACAACAACAACAAAGACAATGTAAGAACAAATCTAATAATGAAAAAAACCCGCTAAAAACCCCATTATTAAAAGCAAACATACACACAAACATACCATGTATAAACTGTATAGGTCCGGGGGAGATGTCTCAGTTCCCCCATGCCTGACGGCAGAAATGGGTCTTAAGAACTTTTCAAAAGGCAAGGAGGGTGGGGGCAGTTCTAATCTCCGGGGGGAGCTGGTTCCATAGGGTCGGGGCCACCACAGAGAAGGCTCTTCTCCTGGTTCCCGCCAAACGACATTGTTTAGTCGACGGGACCCGGAGAAGGCCAACTCTGTGGGACCTAACCGGTCGCTGGGATTTGTGCGGCAGAAGGTGGTCCCGGAGGTTCCGGAAGACTGTTCTTGTGTTCTATTTTATTTGTGCATAGCACAAATAAAAACGATGCCAATGCATGCCACCATCTGATAGAAATTTGTTATCTCTTATGCCAGAGGAACACAAACTTTCTATGTCAAGAACTACTGTACATTCCTTCAGGAGTTATACACTGAGAATTATAACATGGATGGGCCCTAATCAAATCATAGATGAAAGAAAAGCCAAAAGTGGATTGGGATATACCTTTCTCCTTTATTTTGCCCACTTATCTCTCTTGAAAAATAATAGTTTGCCTGAGATCTAAACTGATGTTTTTAAAAAGAATTTTGAAGTTAGGTAAAAGGTTTCAAAAAATGTCCATGGACTATGTATGGCCCCCAGTTCCTAAAAGTCCCAGGCCTTGCTTAGAATTGTTAATAATGTAGAGGTACACAGCTACTCTTTCCAAAATTATAGCTTTACATGATAATAATAATAATTATCAATAATAATTTGTCAGCAATATTTTACAGCAGTCTAAATAAACTAGCTAAATTGCTATACAAAATACTTTCACCTGATCTTAGAAATAGCAATATCCAAAAAGAAATACACTAATATTTCAATTCCCCAGCACATTGTATTTATTTATATAATTTATATATTATATATAATTATATAAGTTTACATAATTTATTAATAAAATTTATATGGTTTCCCATATTACAAAAAGTTGCTCTAGGCAGCTAATAACAATCACATAAAACCAGCTATACAAACAATTCTTATAAAGAGGTAAAATCAGTATTAAATTTAAATACTGTTAAGAATAAAATAAACAAGCATCCACACTGTTCCGTTTTGAAAAGTGTGCTAGAATTCTGAGCCCCTGCAATTTTGTGTGTCTTTCCTGCTCAGTTACAAGTTTTGGAACTGCAATAAAACTTCTGTTTTTAATTATATGAAATATTGAACCTGTGCATCTGTTGGATGAATCAGGTGATTTCTCTTGTGCTCTGAAATCATATGCATCATATCATTATGCAAATGTTAGAAGTACTTATGACATTTGACAATTGATGCAAATATATAATTTGTGCTATCTGCATGACAATAATCTTAATGTAAATAGTATCCTTATGGAAGATTATGATTTTGAAGCTCTTTGGAGCTTATGAATTTGAAAATGTCTCTTTACAATCCTTCATATTTTCTTGTTTCTGACTTTTCAGGAAAAAAAGATGGCTTGAATCTTCAGAGGAATTACTGATGGACTTTGTTTATTTTTTCTATGCCACCTATAAAAATGCATCAACATAAAATAAAGGTGTGGATTGGTAAGAGGCATATACATAGTTCAGTTCCCTTTTCAGTTGGGTGGGGGAATATTTGGGGTTTTTTGCTTCTCAATATTTTGACATTAGCAAATTAGAAAACAAAACCGATTTCAGAATTTTTTCAGTGGAAACTTGTTAAGGTTTGACTTTATTCTTTAAGAATTTAAGAGTGATCAAGGCCATTATCTCATGAGATGATCACATAGAAATATCTGTATCACACATAATTATTGATGAATGGCTGCAGTTTATCATGTGATTACTGATAATGTAATTTCTGATTTCTGATTTTTCTTCTTCTTTTTGACTCTATTGAGCCATTCATAATTCATCTTTCCACTCAGCGTTAATAGTGCAAATGGCAAAGTAGACTCTACTTCAGGAAAGCTAAAATCATTATGAATGTGTTTGTTTTTAATGACATACAACCTTTCAAAATCCCAACAGGTTTAATGGAGGTTAAGTATATGATCTTAAAGCTCTAATCTTTACTCATTGCCATGGTTTTCCTTTCAAACTGCTCACACACCTGCATATATAACACATTTTCTAAGAGAAAACAATCGGCATCATTATTGCTTTCTACCTTTTAATACAGAGGTGGTCAGAATGGAAGCCAGGCAAGACATCTGTTGGAACTCATACCTCCAGCCTCACAGCCACTGCCACAGGGCATAGAGACTCTGTCAAATGCTCCGCACTAATGTGTTACCAATGGCAACAATCTGTATCTCTTCTGAATGACTTTTTAAATATGGTTTGAGGTGATCATAGAATATGAAGAGAGCAATCGGTCACCATCAGTCAGCATTAAAGATCTGGGGAATATCATACAAAACAGCACAAAGGCAAAACCTGTGCAACACAAAAAAGGACATCCAGGTCATCTAAACCAGTGTTTTCCAACCTTGGCAACTTGAAGATACTTGGACTTCAACTCCCAGAATTCCCCAGCCAGCGAATGCTGGCTGGGGAATTCTGAGAATTTAAGTCCAGATATCTTCAAGTTGCCAAGGTTGGGAAACACTGATCTAAACTGTTCCCTTTGTATTGGCATGAAGCAAATACCATATTTTTCAGATATAAGACGCACCTATTTAAGGGTGAAAATTTGGGTGCGTCTTATACACTGAATGTAGCCTCACCCAGCCATTCTCAAAGAGTAATTTAGCTCCTTGCAGCAATTTACCTCCTTGCAGCAAACAACAGCAGAACCTGCTTAGCACAGGCCACTGATTATCTGCCTCCTGACACTCATATGATTGATTGAAGTTGCTGGCAAGCCTGTGTTAAATGAAAGTGAAACTAAAACTGCATGGAGACAAATTGCTGCAGGGAGAGGCTGAAACTGGCTTTTTTTTTTTTTTTTGCTGCAAGTCAATAACGATAAATGCCCATAGAATGATCAAATTATTAGACTTATTTTTTAAAGACTGCTTTATTATTGTTCTAGACCAGTGGTCCCCAACGTTTTTTCCACCAGGGACCAGTTTCAGCAAGACAATTTTTCTATGGCCCGGTGGGGGCTGAAAGGGGTGTGGTTGGGGGCGGGATTAAGCATGGGGGTGCTGGTCCTCCCTGCCCCTCTTTCCCGCCATCGCCCTGTGGCCGGCAGAACCTGCCTCCCAAGCCCTCTTGCCCAGCGGGGACTAAGCGCTGGAGACAGGGGGTCAGGCTGGCCCTCCTGCCTCCCCCCAGCCAAAAATGCAAAAGCGCCCCGCGGCAGAAGCCAAAAGAGGCTTGAGCCTCTCGGTCCTTCCCGCCCCTCTGTCCATCGTCCTGTGGCCGGCAGAACCTGCCTCCCGAGGCCTCTTGCCCGGCGGGAGGCGAAGCGCTGGAGGGAGGGGGTGGCGGCATGAGGGCCGGCAGCTGCTGACTCCACGGACCGGTGCAACATGCCCCGCGGCCCGGTACTGGTCCATGGCCCGGTGGTTGGGGCCCCCTGTTCTAGACAACTTAACAAAATGAAGAAGCTTTTTAAAATAAATGCTTGATCTGAAGAGGCCCAGTGCTATAGTATCTTCTTTTAAATAGCACAGAATACTTCCAGAAAGCCAGAACAATTTTAAAGTATAATCTGAAATGTCCTGTTTTAGTATTAAGTATTAGTATTAAGATAAGGCAGCTGAGTTAAACCCTGACTTAGTCATGTTTTGAGTATTTCTATTAAATAACTGGGAGGAGTAAGTGTGATTACATTTAAGAAAACTTTCTGGGATTAATATACTGCCATAATGTACATTTCTCCAATTTGTTGCTATTTCTATGGGTCAGACATACATACATAGAAATACACAGCAAACAGTGTGTATCATCTGTGCTATTTGCTGTTCAGCAAATAGCTAGGAGGCAGAGGCCTTTTTCCCTTGTTTTCCTCCCCCAAAATTAAGGTGTGCCTTATATCCAGTGCAACGTATACTCCAAAACATACGGACATTAAGCAAAATAAGAAAAGGCATAATGAAGACTTGTAGTGGCTTAATTCAAGTATTTCTGAGCTCACATAATACAATAAGCCAAAATCACATCATGACTCTTTTGATGCAAGAACACAGTCATCTGTGGTTTATTTCACATATATAAATGAATCATTTTTATAAATTATAGTTTAGTTGAAACACACAATGCCTATATTGATATGCAATATAGGATATATTACATAATAAATCCTAAATGATTATTCAGAACTGTAGAAAAAACAATTACTGCCAATCTGCCTTCCATTGAGGACCTGTATACCACATGTATCACAAAGAGGGCCATGAAAATGTTTACTGACCCCTCTCATGCTGGACATAAATTGTTTCAACTTCCACCCTCAAAATGACGCTATAGAGCACTGAACACCAGAACAACTAGACACAAGAACATTTTTTTCCTGGCTACCATCACTCTGCTAAAAAAATAATTCCCTCACCACTGTCAAATGATTCACTAAGGCTGCATTACTATTACTATTAGTCTTCTCATCGTTCCTATCATCCATCTCTTCCCACGTATGACCGTGTGACTATAACCTGTTGCTTGCATTTTTACAATTTATATTAATATTATTTCTTGATTGCTTATTTGTACCCTAGGGCAATCATTAAGTCATATTTTATGTACACTGAGAGCATATGGACCAATGACAAATTCCTTTTTTCTCCAAGAATTCTATTCTATTCTAATTCTAAAGACAACTGTATTATTTCATTTATTCAGGGTTTTTTTCATCCCATCCCTGTTTTTGGTCCACTCAGGGGAGTGTGTATATTTAACACTACAGGACGAATGTTAACTCTTATATAAAGAATGATGAAATGTGTTTAGGAGAACTTCTTAGCAGAATCTAAAAATGATAGGGAGCTTGGAAGTGGATGTCACTGGGCATGAGTAGGATGAATGCATACAAATAATATCATTTTAAGTGAAAAGGAAGGGAGGGAGGGAGGGAGGGAGGATTTAATTCTACATAATTATGATGAAGATATGACATCCATATTACCTGTGTACAAAGTCATGTGCACATGTGTAGACTAATCTTACTGCATTCCTTAAAATAATATTTGGCCCAAATGAATGGACATCATAAGAGTCATATAGCTCATTCCAGAATACATATTTTAATGTATTCTACTGATGGTCTACTGGAAATCAGTTTTAAGTAGAGTTGTGTATCAGTTTGTATTCAGTTCCAAAATGTTGCTTTTGTGGAACTGCAAAAGTAGAACCAATTTGTCAGTCTTTAAAGGAGTTTCTTTATTTAAAGCTATGGCTGCTTTAAACAGAATTGCAATGCGGCTTTAGAGAAAAGACATGGTTGTTTTTAAAAACTTTCAGACAGGGGTCGATAGCCATTTGTGTTGCAATATACAGTGGTACCTCGGTTTTCGAACGCTTCTCAGTTCGAACAAATCGGTATTTGACCAGGAAATTCAAGAAACTTTTGCCCTGAAATCCGAACAAATATTTGGAACTCAAATACTCGAGAGAGCTGAAGACAGAAGCCGGCAAGCTACACACAGAGAGAGAGCCAGGGACAGTAGCGGGCGAGCGAGAGAGCTAAAGATAGAAGCCAGCAAGCTACACAGAGAGAGAGAGACACACACACACACACACACACACACACACACACACACGGGGACAGAAGCAGGCAAGCTAGAGGGAGAGACAACTGAGGAGGGGAATTTATTTTAAATTGTTTCAGTTCTCAACCAAATCGGTTCTCAACCACACTTACAGAACGAATTATGGTCGAGAACCGAGATACCACTGTACAGTGGTTCCTTGACTTTCATGGATCCGACTTTCACAGAAAGGCTATACCACGGGTTTTCAAAAAATATTAATGGAAAAAATACTCTGCAATTTTTTTGAACATTTGAACTGCCCGATGTACAGTACTGTGTTTTTTAACTCTCCCCTCTCACCCCAGCCATCCTGCTTCTTTAAATATATGCTCTGCTTCCTGATCCCTCCCCTTTAATTCTCAGAGCCTCTTTTCCTGCTGCCACCGCTTACTGCCACCCGCCGCCACCGTGTCTTCTTTCCCCACCCACCTAAGCCGTCTCCCTTAGTGGTAGCATCCGACCTCCAAGCTGACCAGCCTGGAACCCTGGCTTCGAGTCCTGGCCTGGATCCCTCTTGCCTTGAGCTTCCCCTTCCCCTGCCCTGACCCTGAGCACCAGTGCTGTCACCGCCACCATGGGAGATGCCGGCAGCAAGTGCAGCAAAGCCCCCAGCTTGCCAACCCATTGGCCCTGCGGGTTTGGGGGTAAGTAAAACTAGGAATGGAGGAGGGAGGGGGAGGAACGAAGGAAAGAAGGGAGCGTCTCTACTTCAGGGAAATTTGACTTCTGCAGGCGGTCTTGGAATGTATCCCCCACGAAAGTCAAGGGACCATTTTATATCTTTGGAATGGACTATGAGTAAATAGACACCACTTCAAATTTTCATGGTTGCTATACATTCTGCAAATAATATTCATCAATTGACAGAAAAGCAAATAAATTTAGAAGTTCCAGTCATGTTTTTTTCTGATACAGTGGTACCTCATCTTACAAACTTAGTTCGTGCTATGACAGGTTCATAAGTAGAAAAGTTCATAAAAAGAAGCAATTTTCCCCATAGGAATCAATGTAAAAGTAAATAATGCTTGCAAACCCATATGTGAATTGTATTTAAGCAACGCTGGCATTCTGATTCTTGTTCAGGGGCAGGTGGAGGAAGTGGGGGGGGGGGGAGACAGTGGAGGCTGCCTGGAGGGAGCCTCATGGGTGGATTGACACATGCAGGAATTGACATGTCCGCCCTACTTGACGGCCTCCCCTGTGGCTTAACAGCCAAAGCAAGCTAATGGGCTGGCTTTAGCCCTAACCCTGCCTTAAAGGGGCTAAGGCTCATTTAACCCCAGCCCACCATCGAGCCAGAGCAGTGAAGGAAGTGAAGGAAGCTTTCTTCTTCCCCATTTGCTCTCTATGTGTCATCCAGCTTTCATGGAGAGTTTCTAAGCTTTCCTTTTCCCCATTCTCCATGAAAGCTGGAGGACACATAGAAAGCATATGGGGAAGAAGAAAGCTTATAAACCCTCCGTGAAATCTGGAGGACACATGGAGAATAAACGGGGAAGAGGGGAGATTATAAACCCTCCATGAAAGCTGGAGGACACATGGAGAGCAAATGGGGAAGATAAACTCTCCTCTTCCCGGTTGCTCTCCATGTGTCCTCCAGTTTTCATGGAGGGTTTATAAGCTTTCCTCTTCCCCGTTTGCTCTCTATATGTCCTCCAGCTTTCACAGAGAATGGGGAAGAGGAAAGCTTAGAAACCCTCCATGAAAGCTGGAGGACACATAGAGAGGAATGGAGGAACAAATGAAGGTAAACGGAGTGGAGACAGGCAGAGAGGAGAAGTGGGGAATAGAGGACCAAACGAAGGGAAATGGAGGCGGCTGGAGACATGATGTTGGAAGCAAGATGGGGCGAAGGATGCAATAGGTGAGGGGGGATTTTGGCAGTGGGATGGGGCGGCTGCGGAGAGTTCCTCTGATGCGCCGTTTCAGCTGTAATAGCTGAGAGAGAAGCGAGGGTTTGTAAGATGAAAATGGTTCGTGAGAAGAGGCAAAAAAATCTTGAACGCCCAGTTCGTATCTCAAAAAGTTTGTATGAAGAGGCGTTCGTAAGATGAGGTACCACTGTATTTTGTCCATCAAAACTGAGAGTAAAGGGGTAATCCATTTGCTGTAGCAGACATTCAGAAATTATTGCTATTTTCTCTGCATAAATTGTGCTCAAATGGATTGGAAGGTGATCAATCAATCCTGTGACTGTGATTAATTACACTACTAGATATACATTCAACATGCACTGAGCTCAAAACAAGCAATTGGACAAAGGTCTGCTATTAGCAGAGAATATTTTCATGTCAGTGACATCACCCAAGAAAAAGATGAACCTTTTTTATTGTGATTTACTCCCCTTTCTATAAATTTTAGAACTATAGGCTATGATTTTAAATGGCTTTTTGAGTCATTTGGAAACAATATATGTTCAAGGTTGTAGGTTCAAAAATGTGGATTTATTTTAACTATACATTTGGAAATATATTTCAACGGTAAGTTTATTTTATTTTATTTTCTATCCAGGAAAGGAAGGTATGTTGGTAATATGGTCCCATTTTTATGTACAATGTAGTTAAAGACAGTGGGGAAAAATTAGACTATGCATCTGCCCCCCCCCCCCCCCCCCCCCCCGTTCAGAGACAATATTAATATTAAAACTTTAAAACAAATGCTTTGGATTTTAAAAGTTTGAAAGTGTCTATACTTCTAAAACAAAACTCCAAGGAAGTCCATAATTTCATGGCACCAGACATATGTTGAACAGCAAGAAACACATTTATTCATGCAAAACAAATTAGCAAACCTAATATCCCACAGACTTCAATGGGAGAAGGCTCTTTAGCTAAATAATTACGGACTTTTCTACCACCTACAAAGACCCAGTTTTAATTACCAATATTTCTTGTTCTTGCTTCTAATTTTGCTTTAAGTTATCATGCAGCTCTGTCATAGATACATCAATGTTCTTGGGAGTCATTGATTTCTGTTCATGAATATTGACCTTACTTACTGAGTTCTAATAGAATTCTTAGTCCCTGCCAATACATATATGATATATAGCCCCAGTTACAAATCTATATAGACTATGGGTCACACTTGTCTCACAATTCCTTACATATAATATCTCTGTTCTTTAAGCCTCCTTTGTTTCTTAGAAAATACTACGGGATTATTTTTTCCAAGCATTTGCACAATTTTTTTACCCTGCTAGGACATATTGCAAGCATTTTTCTAGTGTACTCTATTTTACCAGCACATGCATCAGTACCCATATCAATTATGGAGGTGATAAAAGGGGAATCACCCCAGATATTATATCCTATTGTAAGTCATAGTTCTGCTTTTCTTTGCAAGAAATCAAGGGCACTGACTGTTCCAGGACTCCAGAGTGGTAAAATGAGAACTGTATATATAGCAGCATTCGCTATTTATTTATTTATTTATTCATTCATTCATTCATTCATTCAATTTTTATGCCGCCCTTCTCCTTAGACTCAGGGCGGTTTACAACATGTTAGCAACAGCACTTTTTAACAGAGCCAGCATATTGCCCCCACAATCCAGGTCCTCATTTTACCCACTTCGGAAGGATGGAAGGCTGAGTCAACCTTGAGCCAGTGATGAGATTTGAACCGCTGACCTTCAGATCTACAGTCAGCTATAGTATTCGCTTCCTAAGAAATTGCTTGCAATACTTTTTTTTTTTTTAAGTACTCATTTGGCTAATAGGAAATACATTATTTATTTCTACATATGTTGCAAAACCTGAAGAGCAGTGATGGGCCCCAACTGGTACGGGTGGGATCGGCGATCCATTAGCGCTTTTTGATGGGTTCTAGAGGCTGGCCTGGGCATACACGCACCTGCTCCAGCCTCAGGATCCTGTACTGGTAGGAAAAAGTAAGTGGAGC